>NW_022279674.1:0-175063 GCF_009193385.2 Nasonia vitripennis
CATACTTTAGACACTCGCATTCTGCCAAAAAATGCCTTACTGTGGCCGCCTCTTGTCGTGGACCCTAATACTTTTGAGTTTTAGGAGCGACATCTTTTCCTCAGCGTGGGATCGTATGTGATTATTTTTATAAAAGCAATTGTATATAAACTAGGGAGTCAACTATAAAATTGTGGTTTACAACTGGCGTGAGAGATGTTTCTAAGCCAAAGTCTAGACTTTCGACCCTCGCATTCTGCCAAAAAAATGCCTCAGAATGCGTGGATCTTGTACATATTATTTTTATAAAAGCTACTCGCATTTAGCGAGGAGTCAACTATAGAATTGTAGTTACAACTGGCGTGAGAGATTTTTGTAAGCCAAAGTCTAGACTTTCGACCCTCGCATTCTGCCAAAAAAATGCCTCAGAATGCGTGGATCTTGATACATATATTTTTATAAAGCACTTGCATTTAGCGAGGTGTCAAACTATAGAATTTGTAGTTACAACTGCGTGAGAGATTTTTTGTAAGCCAAAGTCTAGACTTTCGACCCTCGCATTCTGCAAAAAATGCCTCAGAATGCGTGGATCTTGTACATATTATTTTTATAAAAGCTACTCGCATTTAGCGAGGAGTCAACTATAAAATTGTAGTTACAACTGGCGTGAGAGATGTTTGTAAGCCAGTCCATACTTTAGACACTCGCATTCTGCCAAAAAAATGCCTTACTGTGGCCGCCATCTTGTCGTGGACCCTAATACTTTTTTGAGTTTAAGGAGCGATATCTTTTCCTCAGCGTGGATCGTATGTGTATTTATTTTTATAAAAGCAACTTGTATATTAACTAGGAGTCAACTATAAAATTGTGTTACAACTGGGCGTGAGAGATGTTTCTAAGCCAAAGTCTAGACTTTCGACACTCGCATTCTGACGAAAAATGTTTCTCGAATGCGTGGATCTTGTACATATTTTTTTATAAAAGCTACTTGCATTTAGCGAGAAGTCAACTATAGAATTGTAGTTACAACTGGCGTGAGAGATTTTTGTAGCCAAAGTCTAGACTTTCGACCCTCGCATTCTGCCAAAAAATGCCTCAGAATGCGTGGATCTTGTACATATTATTTTTATAAAAGCTACTCGCATTTAGCGAGGAGTCAACTAAAAATTGTAGTTACAACTGGCGTGAGAGATGTTTGTAAGCCAGTCCATACTTTAGACACTCGCATTCTGCCAAAAAATGCCTTACTGTGGCCGCCATCTTGTCGTGGACCTAATACTTTTGGTTTAAGGAGCGACATCTTTTCCTCAGCGTGGATCGTATGTGTATTATTTTCATTAAAAGCAACTTGTATATAGCTAGGAGTCCAACTATAAAATTGTAGTTACAAACTGCCGTGAGCGATGCCAGTAAGCCAAAGTCTAGAACTTTCGACCCTCGCATTCTGCCAAAAAATGCCTCAGAATGCGTGGATCTTGTACATATTATTTTTATAAAAGCTACTTGCATTTAGCGAGGAGTCAACTATAGAATTGTAGTTGCAACTGGCGTGAGAGATTTTTGTAAGCCAAAGTCTAGACTTTAGACACTCGCATTCTGACGAAAAAATGTCTCAGAATGCGTGGATCTTGTACATATTTTTTTTATAAAAGCTACTTGCATTTAGCGAGGAGTCAACTATAGAATTGTAGTTACAACTGGCGTGAGAGATTTTGTAAGCCAAAGTCCATACTTTAGACACTCGCATTCTGCCAAAAAATGCCTTACTGTGGCCGCCATCTTGTCGTGGACCCTAATACTTTTGAGTTTTAGGAGCGACATCTTTTCCTCAGCGTGGATCGTATGTGTATTATTTTATAAAAGCATCTTGTATATAACTAGGAGTCAACTATAAAATTGTGGTTACAACGGGCGTGAGAGATGTTTCTAAGCCAAAGTCTAGACTTTCGACCCTCGCATTCTGCCAAAAATGCCTCAGAATGCGTGGATCTTGTACATATTATTTTTATAAAAGCTACTCGCATTTAGCGAGGAGTCAACTATAGAATTGTAGTTACAACTGGCGTGAGAGATTTTTGTAAGCCAAAGTCTAGACTTTCGACCCTCGCATTCTGCCAAAAAATGCCTCAGAATGCGTGGATCTTGTACATATTATTTTATAAAAGCTACTTGCATTTAGCGAGGTGTCAACTATAGAATTGTAGTTACAACTGGCGTGAGAGATTTTTGTAAGCCAAAGTCTAGACTTTCGACCCTCGCATTCTGCCAAAAAATGCCTCAGAATGCGTGGATCTTGTACATATTATTTTTATAAAAGCTACTCGCATTTAGCGAGGAGTCAACTATAAAATTGTAGTTACAACTGGCGTGAGAGATGTTTGTAAGCCAGTCCATACTTTAGACACTCGCATTCTGCCAAAAATGCCTTACTGTGGCCGCCATCTTGTCGTGGACCCTAATACTTTTGAGTTTAAGGAGCGATATCTTTTCCTCAGCGTGGATCGTATGTGTATTATTTTTATAAAAGCAACTTGTATATAACTAGGAGTCAACTATAAAATTGTGGTTACAACTGGCGTGAGAGATGTTTCTAAGCCAAAGTCTAGACTTTCGACACTCGCATTCTGACGAAAAATGTCTCAGAATGCGTGGATCTTGTACATATTTTTTTTATAAAAGCTACTTGCATTTAGCGAGGAGTCAACTATAGAATTGTAGTTACAACTGGCGTGAGAGATTTTTGTAAGCCAAAGTCTAGACTTTAGACACTCGCATTCTGACGAAAATGTCTCAGAATGCGTGGATCTTGTACATATTTTTTTTATAAAAGCTACTTGCATTTAGCGAGGAGTCAACTATAGAATTGTAGTTACAACTGGCGTGAGAGATTTTTGTAAGCCAAAGTCCATACTTTAGACACTCGCATTCTGCCAAAAAATGCCTTACTGTGGCCGCCATCTTGTCGTGGACCCTAATACTTTTGAGTTTAAGGAGCGACATCTTTTCCTCAGCGTGGATCGTATGTGTATTATTTTCATAAAAGCAACTTGTATATAGCTAGGAGTCAACTATAAAATTGTAGTTACAACTGCCGTGAGCGATGCCAGTAAGCCAAAGTCTAGACTTTCGACCCTCGCATTCTGCCAAAAAATGCCTCAGAATGCGTGGATCTTGTACATATTATTTTTATAAAGCTACTTGCATTTAGCGAGGAGTCAACTATAGAATTGTAGTTGCAACTGGCGTGAGAGATTTTTGTAAGCCAAAGTCTAGACTTTAGACACTCGCATTCTGACGAAAAATGTCTCAGAATGCGTGGATCTTGTACATATTTTTTTTATAAAAGCTACTTGCATTTAGCGAGGAGTCAACTATAGAATTGTAGTTACAACTGGCGTGAGAGATTTTTGTAAGCCAAAGTCCATACTTTAGACACTCGCATTCTGCCAAAAAATGCCTTACTGTGGCCGCCATCTTGTCGTGGACCCTAATACTTTTGAGTTTAAGGAGCGACATCTTTTCCTCAGCGTGGATCGTATGTGTATTATTTTCATAAAAGCAACTTGTATATAGCTAGGAGTCAACTATAAAATTGTAGTTACAACTGGCGTGAGAGATGTTTCTAAGCCAAAGTCTAGACTTTCGACCCTCGCATTCTGCCAAAAAATGCCTCAGAATGCGTGGATCTTGTACATATTATTTTTATAAAAGCTAATCGCATTTAGCGAGGAGTCAACTATAAAATTGTAGTTACAACTGGCGTGAGAGATGTTTGTAAGCCAGTCCATACTTTAGACACTCGCATTCTGCCAAAAAATGCCTTACTGTGGCCGCCATCTTGTCGTGGACCCTAATACTTTTGAGTTTTAGGAGCGACATCTTTTCCTCAGCGTGGATCGTATGTGTATTATTTTCATAAAAGCAACTTATATATAGCTAGGAGTCAACTATAAAATTGTAGTTACAACTGCCGTGAGCGATGCCAGTAAGCCAAAGTCTAGACTTTCGACCCTCGCATTCTGCCAAAAAATGCCTCAGAATGCGTGGATCTTGTACATATTATTTTTATAAAAGCTACTTGCATTTAGCGAGGAGTCAACTATAGAATTGTAGTTGCAACTGGCGTGAGAGATTTTTGTAAGCCAAAGTCTAGACTTTTGACCCTCGCATTCTGCCAAAAATGTCTCAGAATGCGTGGATCTTGTACATATTTTTTTTATAAAAGCTACTTGCATTTAGCGAGGAGTCAACTATAGAATTGTAGTTACAACTGGCGTGAGAGATTTTTGTAAGCCAAAGTCCATACTTTAGACACTCGCATTCTGCCAAAAAATGCCTTACTGTGGCCGCCATCTTGTCGTGGACCCTAATACTTTGAGTTTAAGGAGCGACATCTTTTCCTCAGCGTGGATCGTATGTGTATTATTTTCATAAAAGCAACTTGTATATAGCTAGGAGTCAACTATAAAATTGTAGTTACAACTGGCGTGAGAGATGTTTCTAAGCCAAAGTCTAGACTTTCGACCCTCGCATTCTGCCAAAAAATGCCTCAGAATGCGTGGATCTTGTACATATTATTTTTATAAAAGCTAATCGCATTTAGCGAGGAGTCAACTATAAAATTGTAGTTACAACTGGCGTGAGAGATGTTTGTAAGCCAGTCCATACTTTAGACACTCGCATTCTGCCAAAAAATGCCTTACTGTGGCCGCCATCTTGTCGTGGACCCTAATACTTTTGAGTTTTAGGAGCGACATCTTTTCCTCAGCGTGGATCGTATGTGTATTATTTTTATAAAAGCATCTTGTATATAACTAGGAGTCAACTATAAAATTGTGGTTACAACGGGCGTGAGAGATGTTTCTAAGCCAAAGTCTAGACTTTCGACCCTCGCATTCTGCCAAAAAATGCCTCAGAATGCGTGGATCTTGTACATATTATTTTTATAAAAGCTACTTGCATTTAGCGAGGAGTCAACTATAGAATTGTAGTTACAACTGGCGTGAGAGATTTTTGTAAGCCAAAGTCTAGACTTTCGACCCTCGCATTCTGCCAAAAAATGCCTCAGAATGCGTGGATCTTGTACATATTATTTTTATAAAAGCTACTCGCATTTAGCGAGGAGTCAACTATAAAATTGTAGTTACAACTGGCGTGAGAGATGTTTGTAAGCCAGTCCATACTTTAGACACTCGCATTCTGCCAAAAAATGCCTTACTGTGGCCGCCATCTTGTCGTGGACCCTAATACTTTTGAGTTTAAGGAGCGATATCTTTTCCTCAGCGTGGATCGTATGTGTATTATTTTTATAAAAGCAACTTGTATATAACTAGGAGTCAACTATAAAATTGTGGTTACAACTGGCGTGAGAGATGTTTCTAAGCCAAAGTCTAGACTTTCGACACTCGCATTCTGACGAAAAATGTCTCAGAATGCGTGGATCTTGTACATATTTTTTTTATAAAAGCTACTTGCATTTAGCGAGGAGTCAACTATAGAATTGTAGTTACAACTGGCGTGAGAGATTTTTGTAAGCCAAAGTCTAGACTTTAGACACTCGCATTCTGACGAAAAATGTCTCAGAATGCGTGGATCTTGTACATATTTTTTTTATAAAAGCTACTTGCATTTAGCGAGGAGTCAACTATAGAATTGTAGTTACAACTGGCGTGAGAGATTTTTGTAAGCCAAAGTCCATACTTTAGACACTCGCATTCTGCCAAAAAATGCCTTACTGTGGCCGCCATCTTGTCATGGACCCTAATACTTTTGAGTTTAAGGAGCGACATCTTTTCCTCAGCGTGGATCGTATGTGTATTATTTTCATAAAAGCAACTTGTATATAGCTAGGAGTCAACTATAAAATTGTAGTTACAACTGGCGTGAGAGATGTTTCTAAGCCAAAGTCTAGACTTTCGACCCTCGCATTCTGCCAAAAAATGCCTCAGAATGCGTGGATCTTGTACATATTATTTTTATAAAAGCTAATCGCATTTAGCGAGGAGTCAACTATAAAATTGTAGTTACAACTGGCGTGAGAGATGTTTGTAAGCCAGTCCATACTTTAGACACTCGCATTCTGCCAAAAAATGCCTTACTGTGGCCGCCATCTTGTCGTGGACCCTAATACTTTTGAGTTTTAGGAGCGACATCTTTTCCTCAGCGTGGATCGTATGTGTATTATTTTTATAAAAGCATCTTGTATATAACTAGGAGTCAACTATAAAATTGTGGTTACAACGGGCGTGAGAGATGTTTCTAAGCCAAAGTCTAGACTTTCGACCCTCGCATTCTGCCAAAAAATGCCTCAGAATGCGTGGATCTTGTACATATTATTTTTATAAAAGCTACTCGCATTTAGCGAGGAGTCAACTATAGAATTGTAGTTACAACTGGCGTGAGAGATTTTTGTAAGCCAAAGTCTAGACTTTCGACCCTCGCATTCTGCCAAAAAATGCCTCAGAATGCGTGGATCTTGTACATATTATTTTTATAAAAGCTACTTGCATTTAGCGAGGAGTCAACTATAGAATTGTAGTTACAACTGGCGTGAGAGATTTTTGTAAGCCAAAGTCTAGACTTTCGACCCTCGCATTCTGCCAAAAAATGCCTCAGAATGCGTGGATCTTGTACATATTATTTTTATAAAAGCTACTCGCATTTAGCGAGGAGTTAACTATAAAATTGTAGTTACAACTGGCGTGAGAGATGTTTGTAAGCCAGTCCATACTTTAGACACTCGCATTCTGCCAAAAAATGCCTTACTGTGGCCGCCATCTTGTCGTGGACCCTAATACTTTTGAGTTTAAGGAGCGATATCTTTTCCTCAGCGTGGATCGTATGTGTATTATTTTTATAAAAGCAAATTGTATATAACTAGGAGTCAACTATAAAATTGTGGTTACAACTGGCGTGAGAGATGTTTCTAAGCCAAAGTCTAGACTTTCGACCCTCACATTCTGCCAAAAAATGCCTCAGAATGCGTGGATCTTGTACATATTATTTTTATAAAAGCTACTCGCATTTAGCGAGGAGTCAACTATAAAATTGTAGTTACAACTGGCGTGAGAGATGTTTGTAAGCCAGTCCATACTTTAGACACTCGCATTCTGCCAAAAAATGCCTTACTGTGGCCGCCATCTTGTCGTGGACCCTAATACTTTTGAGTTTAAGGAGCGACATCTTTTCCTCAGCGTGGATCGTATGTGTATTATTTTTATAAAAGCAACTTGTATATAACTAGGAGTCAACTATAAAATTGTGGTTACAACTGGCGTGAGAGATGTTTCTAAGCCAAAGTCTAGACTTTCGACCCTCACATTCTGCCAAAAAATGCCTCAGAATGCGTGGATCTTGTACATATTATTTTTATAAAAGCTACTCGCATTTAGCGAGGAGTCAACTATAAAATTGTAGTTACAACTGGCGTGAGAGATGTTTGTAAGCCAGTCCATACTTTAGACACTCGCATTCTGCCAAAAAATGCCTTACTGTGGCCGCCATCTTGTCGTGGACCCTAATACTTTTGAGTTTAAGGAGCGACATCTTTTCCTCAGCGTGGATCGTATGTGTATTATTTTTATAAAAGCAACTTGTATATAACTAGGAGTCAACTATAAAATTGTGGTTACAACTGGCGTGAGAGATGTTTCTAAGCCAAAGTCTAGACTTTCGACCCTCGCATTCTGCCAAAAAATGCCTCAGAATGCGTGGATCTTGTACATATTATTTTTATAAAAGCTACTTGCATTTAGCGAGGAGTCAACTATAGAATTGTAGTTACAACTGGCGTGAGAGATTTTTGTAAGCCAAAGTCTAGACTTTCGACCCTCGCATTCTGCCAAAAAATGCCTCAGAATGCGTGGATCTTGTACATATTATTTTTATAAAAGCTACTCGCATTTAGCGAGGAGTCAACTATAAAATTGTAGTTACAACTGGCGTGAGAGATGTTTGTAAGCCAGTCCATACTTTAGACACTCGCATTCTGCCAAAAAATGCCTTACTGTGGCCGCCATCTTGTCGTGGACCCTAATACTTTTGAGTTTAAGGAGCGACATCTTTTCCTCAGCGTGGATCGTATGTATATTATTTTCATAAAAGCAACTTGTATATAACTAGGAGTCAACTATAAAATTGTGGTTACAACTGGCGTGAGAGATGTTTCTAAGCCAAAGTCTAGACTTTCGACCCTCGCATTCTGCCAAAAAATGCCTCAGAATGCGTGGATCTTGTACATATTATTTTTATAAAAGCTACTTGCATTTAGCGAGGTGTCAACTATAGAATTGTAGTTACAACTGGCGTGAGAGATTTTTGTAAGCCAAAGTCTAGACTTTCGACCCTCGCATTCTGACGAAAAATGTCTCAGAATGCGTGGATCTTGTACATATTATTTTTATAAAAGCTACTCGCATTTAGCGAGGAGTCAACTATAAAATTGTAGTTACAACTGGCGTGAGAGATGTTTGTAAGCCAGTCCATACTTTAGACACTCGCATTCTGCCAAAAAATGCCTTACTGTGGCCGCCATCTTGTCGTGGACCCTAATACTTTTGAGTTTAAGGAGCGATATCTTTTCCTCAGCGTGGATCGTATGTGTATTATTTTTATAAAAGCAACTTGTATATAACTAGGAGTCAACTATAAAATTGTGGTTACAACTGGCGTGAGAGATGTTTCTAAGCCAAAGTCTAGACTTTCGACACTCGCATTCTGACGAAAAATGTCTCAGAATGCGTGGATCTTGTACATATTTTTTTATAAAAGCTACTTGCATTTAGCGAGGAGTCAACTATAGAATTGTAGTTACAACTGGCGTGAGAGATTTTTGTAAGCCAAAGTCTAGACTTTAGACACTCGCATTCTGACGAAAAATGTCTCAGAATGCGTGGATCTTGTACATATTTTTTTTATAAAAGCTACTTGCATTTAGCGAGGAGTCAACTATAGAATTGTAGTTACAACTGGCGTGAGAGATTTTTGTAAGCCAAAGTCCATACTTTAGACACTCGCATTCTGCCAAAAAATGCCTTACTGTGGCCGCCATCTTGTCGTGGACCCTAATACTTTTGAGTTTAAGGAGCGACATCTTTTCCTCAGCGTGGATCGTATGTGTATTATTTTCATAAAAGCAACTTGTATATAGCTAGGAGTCAACTATAAAATTGTAGTTACAACTGCCGTGAGCGATGCCAGTAAGCCAAAGTCTAGACTTTCGACCCTCGCATTCTGCCAAAAAATGCCTCAGAATGCGTGGATCTTGTACATATTATTTTTATAAAAGCTACTTGCATTTAGCGAGGAGTCAACTATAGAATTGTAGTTGCAACTGGCGTGAGAGATTTTTGTAAGCCAAAGTCTAGACTTTAGACACTCGCATTCTGACGAAAAATGTCTCAGAATGCGTGGATCTTGTACATATTTTTTTTATAAAAGCTACTTGCATTTAGCGAGGAGTCAACTATAGAATTGTAGTTACAACTGGCGTGAGAGATTTTTGTAAGCCAAAGTCCATACTTTAGACACTCGCATTCTGCCAAAAAATGCCTTACTGTGGCCGCCATCTTGTCGTGGACCCTAATACTTTTGAGTTTAAGGAGCGACATCTTTTCCTCAGCGTGGATCGTATGTGTATTATTTTCATAAAAGCAACTTGTATATAGCTAGGAGTCAACTATAAAATTGTAGTTACAACTGGCGTGAGAGATGTTTCTAAGCCAAAGTCTAGACTTTCGACCCTCGCATTCTGCCAAAAAATGCCTCAGAATGCGTGGATCTTGTACATATTATTTTTATAAAAGCTAATCGCATTTAGCGAGGAGTCAACTATAAAATTGTAGTTACAACTGGCGTGAGAGATGTTTGTAAGCCAGTCCATACTTTAGACACTCGCATTCTGCCAAAAAATGCCTTACTGTGGCCGCCATCTTGTCGTGGACCCTAATACTTTTGAGTTTTAGGAGCGACATCTTTTCCTCAGCGTGGATCGTATGTGTATTATTTTCATAAAAGCAACTTATATATAGCTAGGAGTCAACTATAAAATTGTAGTTACAACTGCCGTGAGCGATGCCAGTAAGCCAAAGTCTAGACTTTCGACCCTCGCATTCTGCCAAAAAATGCCTCAGAATGCGTGGATCTTGTACATATTATTTTTATAAAAGCTACTTGCATTTAGCGAGGAGTCAACTATAGAATTGTAGTTGCAACTGGCGTGAGAGATTTTTGTAAGCCAAAGTCTAGACTTTTGACCCTCGCATTCTGCCAAAAAATGTCTCAGAATGCGTGGATCTTGTACATATTTTTTTTATAAAAGCTACTTGCATTTAGCGAGGAGTCAACTATAGAATTGTAGTTACAACTGGCGTGAGAGATTTTTGTAAGCCAAAGTCCATACTTTAGACACTCGCATTCTGCCAAAAAATGCCTTACTGTGGCCGCCATCTTGTCGTGGACCCTAATACTTTTGAGTTTAAGGAGCGACATCTTTTCCTCAGCGTGGATCGTATGTGTATTATTTTCATAAAAGCAACTTGTATATAGCTAGGAGTCAACTATAAAATTGTAGTTACAACTGGCGTGAGAGATGTTTCTAAGCCAAAGTCTAGACTTTCGACCCTCGCATTCTGCCAAAAAATGCCTCAGAATGCGTGGATCTTGTACATATTATTTTTATAAAAGCTAATCGCATTTAGCGAGGAGTCAACTATAAAATTGTAGTTACAACTGGCGTGAGAGATGTTTGTAAGCCAGTCCATACTTTAGACACTCGCATTCTGCCAAAAAATGCCTTACTGTGGCCGCCATCTTGTCGTGGACCCTAATACTTTTGAGTTTTAGGAGCGACATCTTTTCCTCAGCGTGGATCGTATGTGTATTATTTTTATAAAAGCATCTTGTATATAACTAGGAGTCAACTATAAAATTGTGGTTACAACGGGCGTGAGAGATGTTTCTAAGCCAAAGTCTAGACTTTCGACCCTCGCATTCTGCCAAAAAATGCCTCAGAATGCGTGGATCTTGTACATATTATTTTTATAAAAGCTACTTGCATTTAGCGAGGAGTCAACTATAGAATTGTAGTTACAACTGGCGTGAGAGATTTTTGTAAGCCAAAGTCTAGACTTTCGACCCTCGCATTCTGCCAAAAAATGCCTCAGAATGCGTGGATCTTGTACATATTATTTTTATAAAAGCTACTCGCATTTAGCGAGGAGTCAACTATAAAATTGTAGTTACAACTGGCGTGAGAGATGTTTGTAAGCCAGTCCATACTTTAGACACTCGCATTCTGCCAAAAAATGCCTTACTGTGGCCGCCATCTTGTCGTGGACCCTAATACTTTTGAGTTTAAGGAGCGATATCTTTTCCTCAGCGTGGATCGTATGTGTATTATTTTTATAAAAGCAACTTGTATATAACTAGGAGTCAACTATAAAATTGTGGTTACAACTGGCGTGAGAGATGTTTCTAAGCCAAAGTCTAGACTTTCGACCTCGCATTCTGACGAAAAATGTCTCAGAATGCGTGGATCTTGTACATATTTTTTTTATAAAAGCTACTTGCATTTAGCGAGGAGTCAACTATAGAATTGTAGTTACAACTGGCGTGAGAGATTTTTGTAAGCCAAAGTCTAGACTTTAGACACTCGCATTCTGACGAAAAATGTCTCAGAATGCGTGGATCTTGTACATATTTTTTTTATAAAAGCTACTTGCATTTAGCGAGGAGTCAACTATAGAATTGTAGTTACAACTGGCGTGAGAGATTTTTGTAAGCCAAAGTCCATACTTTAGACACTCGCATTCTGCCAAAAAATGCCTTACTGTGGCCGCCATCTTGTCATGGACCCTAATACTTTTGAGTTTAAGGAGCGACATCTTTTCCTCAGCGTGGATCGTATGTGTATTATTTTCATAAAAGCAACTTGTATATAGCTAGGAGTCAACTATAAAATTGTAGTTACAACTGGCGTGAGAGATGTTTCTAAGCCAAAGTCTAGACTTTCGACCCTCGCATTCTGCCAAAAAATGCCTCAGAATGCGTGGATCTTGTACATATTATTTTTATAAAAGCTAATCGCATTTAGCGAGGAGTCAACTATAAAATTGTAGTTACAACTGGCGTGAGAGATGTTTGTAAGCCAGTCCATACTTTAGACACTCGCATTCTGCCAAAAAATGCCTTACTGTGGCCGCCATCTTGTCGTGGACCCTAATACTTTTGAGTTTTAGGAGCGACATCTTTTCCTCAGCGTGGATCGTATGTGTATTATTTTTATAAAAGCATCTTGTATATAACTAGGAGTCAACTATAAAATTGTGGTTACAACGGGCGTGAGAGATGTTTCTAAGCCAAAGTCTAGACTTTCGACCCTCGCATTCTGCCAAAAAATGCCTCAGAATGCGTGGATCTTGTACATATTATTTTTATAAAAGCTACTCGCATTTAGCGAGGAGTCAACTATAGAATTGTAGTTACAACTGGCGTGAGAGATTTTTGTAAGCCAAAGTCTAGACTTTCGACCCTCGCATTCTGCCAAAAAATGCCTCAGAATGCGTGGATCTTGTACATATTATTTTTATAAAAGCTACTTGCATTTAGCGAGGAGTCAACTATAGAATTGTAGTTACAACTGGCGTGAGAGATTTTTGTAAGCCAAAGTCTAGACTTTCGACCCTCGCATTCTGCCAAAAAATGCCTCAGAATGCGTGGATCTTGTACATATTATTTTTATAAAAGCTACTCGCATTTAGCGAGGAGTTAACTATAAAATTGTAGTTACAACTGGCGTGAGAGATGTTTGTAAGCCAGTCCATACTTTAGACACTCGCATTCTGCCAAAAAATGCCTTACTGTGGCCGCCATCTTGTCGTGGACCCTAATACTTTTGAGTTTAAGGAGCGATATCTTTTCCTCAGCGTGGATCGTATGTGTATTATTTTTATAAAAGCAAATTGTATATAACTAGGAGTCAACTATAAAATTGTGGTTACAACTGGCGTGAGAGATGTTTCTAAGCCAAAGTCTAGACTTTCGACCCTCACATTCTGCCAAAAAATGCCTCAGAATGCGTGGATCTTGTACATATTATTTTTATAAAAGCTACTCGCATTTAGCGAGGAGTCAACTATAAAATTGTAGTTACAACTGGCGTGAGAGATGTTTGTAAGCCAGTCCATACTTTAGACACTCGCATTCTGCCAAAAAATGCCTTACTGTGGCCGCCATCTTGTCGTGGACCCTAATACTTTTGAGTTTAAGGAGCGACATCTTTTCCTCAGCGTGGATCGTATGTGTATTATTTTTATAAAAGCAACTTGTATATAACTAGGAGTCAACTATAAAATTGTGGTTACAACTGGCGTGAGAGATGTTTCTAAGCCAAAGTCTAGACTTTCGACCCTCACATTCTGCCAAAAAATGCCTCAGAATGCGTGGATCTTGTACATATTATTTTTATAAAAGCTACTCGCATTTAGCGAGGAGTCAACTATAAAATTGTAGTTACAACTGGCGTGAGAGATGTTTGTAAGCCAGTCCATACTTTAGACACTCGCATTCTGCCAAAAAATGCCTTACTGTGGCCGCCATCTTGTCGTGGACCCTAATACTTTTGAGTTTAAGGAGCGACATCTTTTCCTCAGCGTGGATCGTATGTGTATTATTTTTATAAAAGCAACTTGTATATAACTAGGAGTCAACTATAAAATTGTGGTTACAACTGGCGTGAGAGATGTTTCTAAGCCAAAGTCTAGACTTTCGACCCTCGCATTCTGCCAAAAAATGCCTCAGAATGCGTGGATCTTGTACATATTATTTTTATAAAAGCTACTTGCATTTAGCGAGGAGTCAACTATAGAATTGTAGTTACAACTGGCGTGAGAGATTTTTGTAAGCCAAAGTCTAGACTTTCGACCCTCGCATTCTGCCAAAAAATGCCTCAGAATGCGTGGATCTTGTACATATTATTTTTATAAAAGCTACTCGCATTTAGCGAGGAGTCAACTATAAAATTGTAGTTACAACTGGCGTGAGAGATGTTTGTAAGCCAGTCCATACTTTAGACACTCGCATTCTGCCAAAAAATGCCTTACTGTGGCCGCCATCTTGTCGTGGACCCTAATACTTTTGAGTTTAAGGAGCGACATCTTTTCCTCAGCGTGGATCGTATGTATATTATTTTCATAAAAGCAACTTGTATATAACTAGGAGTCAACTATAAAATTGTGGTTACAACTGGCGTGAGAGATGTTTCTAAGCCAAAGTCTAGACTTTCGACCCTCGCATTCTGCCAAAAAATGCCTCAGAATGCGTGGATCTTGTACATATTATTTTTATAAAAGCTACTTGCATTTAGCGAGGAGTCAACTATAGAATTGTAGTTACAACTGGCGTGAGAGATTTTTGTAAGCCAAAGTCTAGACTTTAGACACTCGCATTCTGACGAAAAATGTCTCAGAATGCGTGGATCTTGTACATATTTTTTTTATAAAAGCTACTTGCATTTAGCGAGGAGTCAACTATAGAATTGTAGTTACAACTGGCGTGAGAGATTTTTGTAAGCCAAAGTCCATACTTTAGACACTCGCATTCTGCCAAAAAATGCCTTACTGTGGCCGCCATCTTGTCGTGGACCCTAATACTTTTGAGTTTAAGGAGCGACATCTTTTCCTCAGCGTGGATCGTATGTGTATTATTTTCATAAAAGCAACTTGTATATAGCTAGGAGTCAACTATAAAATTGTAGTTACAACTGGCGTGAGAGATGTTTCTAAGCCAAAGTCTAGACTTTCGACCCTCGCATTCTGCCAAAAAATGCCTCAGAATGCGTGGATCTTGTACATATTATTTTTATAAAAGCTAATCGCATTTAGCGAGGAGTCAACTATAAAATTGTAGTTACAACTGGCGTGAGAGATGTTTGTAAGCCAGTCCATACTTTAGACACTCGCATTCTGCCAAAAAATGCCTTACTGTGGCCGCCATCTTGTCGTGGACCCTAATACTTTTGAGTTTTAGGAGCGACATCTTTTCCTCAGCGTGGATCGTATGTGTATTATTTTTATAAAAGCATCTTGTATATAACTAGGAGTCAACTATAAAATTGTGGTTACAACGGGCGTGAGAGATGTTTCTAAGCCAAAGTCTAGACTTTCGACCCTCGCATTCTGCCAAAAAATGCCTCAGAATGCGTGGATCTTGTACATATTTTTTTTATAAAAGCTACTTGCATTTAGCGAGGAGTCAACTATAGAATTGTAGTTACAACTGGCGTGAGAGATTTTTGTAAGCCAAAGTCTAGACTTTAGACACTCGCATTCTGACGAAAAATGTCTCAGAATGCGTGGATCTTGTACATATTTTTTTTATAAAAGCTACTTGCATTTAGCGAGGAGTCAACTATAGAATTGTAGTTACAACTGGCGTGAGAGATTTTTGTAAGCCAAAGTCCATACTTTAGACACTCGCATTCTGCCAAAAAATGCCTTACTGTGGCCGCCATCTTGTCGTGGACCCTAATACTTTTGAGTTTAAGGAGCGACATCTTTTCCTCAGCGTGGATCGTATGTGTATTATTTTCATAAAAGCAACTTGTATATAGCTAGGAGTCAACTATAAAATTGTAGTTACAACTGCCGTGAGCGATGCCAGTAAGCCAAAGTCTAGACTTTCGACCCTCGCATTCTGCCAAAAAATGCCTCAGAATGCGTGGATCTTGTACATATTATTTTTATAAAAGCTACTTGCATTTAGCGAGGAGTCAACTATAGAATTGTAGTTGCAACTGGCGTGAGAGATTTTTGTAAGCCAAAGTCTAGACTTTAGACACTCGCATTCTGACGAAAAATGTCTCAGAATGCGTGGATCTTGTACATATTTTTTTTATAAAAGCTACTTGCATTTAGCGAGGAGTCAACTATAGAATTGTAGTTACAACTGGCGTGAGAGATTTTTGTAAGCCAAAGTCCATACTTTAGACACTCGCATTCTGCCAAAAAATGCCTTACTGTGGCCGCCATCTTGTCGTGGACCCTAATACTTTTGAGTTTAAGGAGCGACATCTTTTCCTCAGCGTGGATCGTATGTGTATTATTTTCATAAAAGCAACTTGTATATAGCTAGGAGTCAACTATAAATTGTAGTTACAACTGGCGTGAGAGATGTTTCTAAGCCAAAGTCTAGACTTTCGACCCTCGCATTCTGCCAAAAAATGCCTCAGAATGCGTGGATCTTGTACATATTATTTTTATAAAAGCTAATCGCATTTAGCGAGGAGTCAACTATAAAATTGTAGTTACAACTGGCGTGAGAGATGTTTGTAAGCCAGTCCATACTTTAGACACTCGCATTCTGCCAAAAAATGCCTTACTGTGGCCGCCATCTTGTCGTGGACCCTAATACTTTTGAGTTTTAGGAGCGACATCTTTTCCTCAGCGTGGATCGTATGTGTATTATTTTTATAAAAGCATCTTGTATATAACTAGGAGTCAACTATAAAATTGTGGTTACAACGGGCGTGAGAGATGTTTCTAAGCCAAAGTCTAGACTTTCGACCCTCGCATTCTGCCAAAAAATGCCTCAGAATGCGTGGATCTTGTACATATTATTTTTATAAAAGCTACTCGCATTTAGCGAGGAGTCAACTATAGAATTGTAGTTACAACTGGCGTGAGAGATTTTTGTAAGCCAAAGTCTAGACTTTCGACCCTCGCATTCTGCCAAAAAATGCCTCAGAATGCGTGGATCTTGTACATATTATTTTTATAAAAGCTACTCGCATTTAGCGAGGAGTCAACTATAGAATTGTAGTTACAACTGGCGTGAGAGATTTTTGTAAGCCAAAGTCTAGACTTTAGACACTCGCATTCTGACGAAAAATGTCTCAGAATGCGTGGATCTTGTACATATTTTTTTTATAAAAGCTACTTGCATTTAGCGAGGAGTCAACTATAGAATTGTAGTTACAACTGGCGTGAGAGATTTTTGTAAGCCAAAGTCCATACTTTAGACACTCGCATTCTGCCAAAAAATGCCTTACTGTGGCCGCCATCTTGTCGTGGACCCTAATACTTTTGAGTTTAAGGAGCGACATCTTTTCCTCAGCGTGGATCGTATGTGTATTATTTTCATAAAAGCAACTTGTATATAGCTAGGAGTCAACTATAAAATTGTAGTTACAACTGGCGTGAGAGATGTTTCTAAGCCAAAGTCTAGACTTTCGACCCTCGCATTCTGCCAAAAAATGCCTCAGAATGCGTGGATCTTGTACATATTATTTTTATAAAAGCTAATCGCATTTAGCGAGGAGTCAACTATAAAATTGTAGTTACAACTGGCGTGAGAGATGTTTTGTAAGCCAGTCCATACTTTAGACACACGCATTCTGCCAAAAAATGCCTTACTGTGGCCGCCATCTTGTCGTGGACCCTAATACTTTTGAGTTTTAGGAGCGACATCTTTTCCTCAGCGTGGATCGTATGTGTATTATTTTATAAAAGCATCTTGTATATAACTAGGAGTCAACTATAAAATTGTGGTTACAACGGCGTGAGAGATGTTTCTAGCCAAAGTCTAGACTTTCGACCCTCGCATTCTGCCAAAAAATGCCTCAGAATGCGTGGATCTTGTACATATTATTTTTATAAAAGCTACTCGCATTTAGCGAGGAGTCAACTATAGAATTGTAGTTACAACTGGCGTGAGAGATTTTTGTAAGCCAAAGTCTAGACTTTCGACCCTCGCATTCTGCCAAAAATGCCTCAGAATGCGTGGATCTTGTACATATTATTTTTATAAAGCTACTTGCATTTAGCGAGGAGTCAACTATAGAATTGTAGTTACAACTGGCGTGAGAGATTTTTGTAAGCCAAAGTCTAGACTTTCGACCCTCGCATTCTGCCAAAAAATGCCTCAGAATGCGTGGATCTTGTACATATTATTTTTATAAAAGCTACTCGCATTTAGCGAGGAGTCAACTATAAAATTGTAGTTACAACTGGCGTGAGAGATGTTTGTAAGCCAGTCCATACTTTAGACACTCGCATTCTGCCAAAAAATGCCTTACTGTGGCCGCCATCTTGTCGTGGACCCTAATACTTTTGAGTTTAAGGAGCGACATCTTTTCCTCAGCGTGGATCGTATGTGTATTATTTTTATAAAAGCAACTTGTATATAACTAGGAGTCAACTATGAAATTGTGGTTACAACTGGCGTGAGAGATGTTTCTAAGCCAAAGTCTAGACTTTCGACCCTCACATTCTGCCAAAAAATGCCTCAGAATGCGTGGATCTTGTACATATTATTTTTATAAAAGCTACTCGCATTTAGCGAGGAGTCAACTATAAAATTGTAGTTACAACTGGCGTGAGAGATGTTTGTAAGCCAGTCCATACTTTAGACACTCGCATTCTGCCAAAAAATGCCTTACTGTGGCCGCCATCTTGTCGTGGACCCTAATACTTTTGAGTTTAAGGAGCGACATCTTTTCCTCAGCGTGGATCGTATGTGTATTATTTTTATAAAAGCAACTTGTATATAACTAGGAGTCAACTATAAAATTGTGGTTACAACTGGCGTGAGAGATGTTTCTAAGCCAAAGTCTAGACTTTCGACCCTCACATTCTGCCAAAAAATGACTCAGAATGCGTGGATCTTGTACATATTATTTTTATAAAAGCTACTCGCATTTAGCGAGGAGTCAACTATAAAATTGTAGTTACAACTGGCGTGAGAGATGTTTGTAAGCCAGTCCATACTTTAGACACTCGCATTCTGCCAAAAAATGCCTTACTGTGGCCGCCATCTTGTCGTGGACCCTAATACTTTTGAGTTTAAGGAGCGACATCTTTTCCTCAGCGTGGATCGTATGTGTATTATTTTTATAAAGCAACTTGTATATAACTAGGAGTCAACTATAAAATTGTGGTTACAACTGGCGTGAGAGATGTTTCTAAGCCAAAGTCCAGACTTTCGACCCTCGCATTCTGCCAAAAAATGCCTCAGAATGCGTGGATCTTGTACATATTATTTTTATAAAAGCTACTTGCATTTAGCGAGGAGTCAACTATAGAATTGTAGTTACAACTGGCGTGAGAGATGTTTGTAAGCCAGTCCATACTTTAGACACTCGCATTCTGCCAAAAAATGCCTTACTGTGGCCGCCATCTTGTCGTGGACCCTAATACTTTTGAGTTTAAGGAGCGACATCTTTTCCTCAGCGTGGATCGTATGTGTATTATTTTCATAAAAGCAACTTGTATATAACTAGGAGTCAACTATAAAATTGTGGTTACAACTGGCGTGAGAGATGTTTCTAAGCCAAAGTCTAGACTTTCGACCCTCGCATTCTGCCAAAAAATGCCTCAGAATGCGTGGATCTTGTACATATTATTTTTATAAAAGCTACTTGCATTTAGCGAGGAGTCAACTATAGAATTGTAGTTACAACTGGCGTGAGAGATTTTTGTAAGCCAAAGTCTAGACTTTCGACCCTCGCATTCTGCCAAAAAATGCCTCAGAATGCGTGGATCTTGTACATATTATTTTTATAAAAGCTACTCGCATTTAGCGAGGAGTCAACTATAAAATTGTAGTTACAACTGGCGTGAGAGATGTTTGTAAGCCAGTCCATACTTTAGACACTCGCATTCTGCCAAAAAATGCCTTACTGTGGCCGCCATCTTGTCGTGGACCCTAATACTTTTGAGTTTAAGGAGCGACATCTTTTCCTCAGCGTGGATCGTATGTGTATTATTTTCATAAAAGCAACTTGTATATAGCTAGGAGTCAACTATAAAATTGTAGTTACAACTGCCGTGAGCGATGCCAGTAAGCCAAAGTCTAGACTTTCGACCCTCGCATTCTGCCAAAAAATGCCTCAGAATGCGTGGATCTTGTACATATTATTTTTATAAAAGCTACTTGCATTTAGCGAGGAGTCAACTATAGAATTGTAGTTGCAACTGGCGTGAGAGATTTTTGTAAGCCAAAGTCTAGACTTTAGACACTCGCATTCTGACGAAAAATGTCTCAGAATGCGTGGATCTTGTACATATTTTTTTTATAAAAGCTACTTGCATTTAGCGAGGAGTCAACTATAGAATTGTAGTTACAACTGGCGTGAGATATTTTTGTAAGCCAAAGTCCATACTTTAGACACTCGCATTCTGCCAAAAAATGCCTTACTGTGGCCGCCATCTTGTCGTGGACCCTAATACTTTTGAGTTTAAGGAGCGACATCTTTTCCTCAGCGTGGATCGTATGTGTATTATTTTTATAAAAGCAACTTGTATATAGCTAGGAGTCAACTATAAAATTGTAGTTACAACTGGCGTGAGAGATGTTTCTAAGCCAAAGTCTAGACTTTCGACCCTCGCATTCTGCCAAAAAATGCCTCAGAATGCGTGGATCTTGTACATATTATTTTTATAAAAGCTACTCGCATTTAGCGAGGAGTCAACTATAAAATTGTAGTTACAACTGGCGTGAGAGATGTTTGTAAGCCAGTCCATACTTTAGACACTCGCATTCTGCCAAAAAATGCCTTACTGTGGCCGCCATCTTGTCGTGGACCCTAATACTTTTGAGTTTAAGGAGCGACATCTTTTCCTCAGCGTGGATCGTATGTGTATTATTTTTATAAAAGCATCTTGTATATAACTAGGAGTCAACTATAAAATTGTGGTTACAACTGGCGTGAGAGATGTTTCTAAGCCAAAGTCTAGACTTTCGACCCTCGCATTCTGCCAAAAAATGCCTCAGAATGCGTGGATCTTGTACATATTATTTTTATAAAAGCTACTCGCATTTAGCGAGGAGTCAACTATAAAATTGTAGTTACAACTGGCGTGAGAGATGTTTGTAAGCCAGTCCATACTTTAGACACTCGCATTCTGCCAAAAAATGCCTTACTGTGGCCGCCATCTTGTCGTGGACCCTAATACTTTTGAGTTTAAGGAGCGACATCTTTTCCTCAGCGTGGATCGTATGTGTATTATTTTTATAAAAGCAACTTGTATATAACTAGGAGTCAACTATAAAATTGTGGTTACAACTGGCGTGAGAGATGTTTCTAAGCCAAAGTCTAGACTTTCGACCCTCGCATTCTGCCAAAAAATGCCTCAGAATGCGTGGATCTTGTACATATTATTTTTATAAAAGCTACTCGCATTTAGCGAGGAGTCAACTATAAAATTGTAGTTACAACTGGCGTGAGAGATGTTTGTAAGCCAGTCCATACTTTAGACACTCGCATTCTGCCAAAAAATGCCTTACTGTGGCCGCCATCTTGTCGTGGACCCTAATACTTTTGAGTTTAAGGAGCGACATCTTTTCCTCAGCGTGGATCGTATGTGTATTATTTTTATAAAAGCAACTTGTATATAACTAGGAGTCAACTATAAAATTGTGGTTACAACTGGCGTGAGAGATGTTTCTAAGCCAAAGTCTAGACTTTCGACCCTCGCATTCTGCCAAAAAATGCCTCAGAATGCGTGGATCTTGTACATATTATTTTTATAAAAGCTACTTGCATTTAGCGAGGAGTCAACTATAGAATTGTAGTTACAACTGGCGTGAGAGATTTTTGTAAGCCAAAGTCTAGACTTTCGACCCTCGCATTCTGCCAAAAAATGCCTCAGAATGCGTGGATCTTGTACATATTATTTTTATAAAAGCTACTTGCATTTAGCGAGGAGTCAACTATAGAATTGTAGTTACAACTGGCGTGAGAGATTTTTGTAAGCCAAAGTCTAGACTTTCGACCCTCGCATTCTGCCAAAAAATGCCTCAGAATGCGTGGATCTTGTACATATTATTTTTATAAAAGCTACTCGCATTTAGCGAGGAGTCAACTATAAAATTGTAGTTACAACTGGCGTGAGAGATGTTTGTAAGCCAGTCCATACTTTAGACACTCGCATTCTGCCAAAAAAATGCTTACTGTGGCCGCCAATCTTGTCGTGGACCCTAATACTTTTGAGTTTTAGGAGCGACATCTTTTCCTCAGCGTGGATCGTATTGTATTATTTTATAAAAGCATCTTGTATATAACTAGGAGTCAACTATAAAATTGTGGTTACAACGGCGTGAGAGATGTTTCTAAGCCAAAGTCTAGACTTTCGACCCTCGCATTCTGCCAAAAAATGCCTCAGAATGCGTGGATCTGTACATATTATTTTTATAAAAGCTACTCGCATTTAGCGAGGAGTCAACTATAGAATTGTAGTTACAACTGGCGTGAGAGATTTTTGTAAGCCAAAGTCTAGACTTTCGACCCTCGCATTCTGCCAAAAAATTGCCCGTCAGGAAATGCGTGGATCTTGTAACATAATTATTTTTATAAAAGCTACTCGCATTTAGCGAGGAGTCAACTATAAAATTGTAGTTACAACTGGGCGTGAGAGATGTTTTGTAAGCCAGTCCATACTTTAGACACTCGCATTCTGCCAAAAAATGCCTTACTGTGGCCGCCATCTTGTCGTGGACCCTAATACTTTTGAGTTTAAGGAGCGACATCTTTTCCTCAGCGTGGATCGTATGTGTATTATTTTTATAAAAGCAACTTGTATATAACTAGGAGTCAACTATGAAATTGTGGTTACAACTGGCGTGAGAGATGTTTTAAGCCAAAGTCTAGACTTTCGACCCTCACATTCTGCCAAAAAATGCCTCAGAATGCGTGGATCTTGTACATATTATTTTTATAAAAGCTACTCGCATTTAGCGAGGAGTCAACTATAAAATTGTAGTTACAACTGGCGTGAGAGATGTTTGTAAGCCAGTCCATACTTTAGACACTCGCATTCTGCCAAAAAATGCCTTACTGTGGCCGCCATCTTGTCGTGGACCCTAATACTTTTGAGTTTAAGGAGCGACATCTTTTCCTCAGCGTGGATCGTATGTGTATTATTTTTATAAAAGCAACTTGTATATAACTAGGAGTCAACTATAAAATTGTGGTTACAACTGGCGTGAGAGATGTTTCTAAGCCAAAGTCTAGACTTTCGACCCTCGCATTCTGCCAAAAAATGCCTCAGAATGCGTGGATCTTGTACATATTATTTTTATAAAAGCTACTCGCATTTAGCGAGGAGTCAACTATAAAATTGTAGTTACAACTGGCGTGAGAGATGTTTGTAAGCCAGTCCATACTTTAGACACTCGCATTCTGCCAAAAAATGCCTTACTGTGGCCGCCATCTTGTCGTGGACCCTAATACTTTTGAGTTTAAGGAGCGACATCTTTTCCTCAGCGTGGATCGTATGTGTATTATTTTTATAAAAGCAACTTGTATATAACTAGGAGTCAACTATAAAATTGTGGTTACAACTGGCGTGAGAGATGTTTCTAAGCCAAAGTCTAGACTTTCGACCCTCGCATTCTGCCAAAAAATGCCTCAGAATGCGTGGATCTTGTACATATTATTTTTATAAAAGCTACTTGCATTTAGCGAGGAGTCAACTATAGAATTGTAGTTACAACTGGCGTGAGAGATTTTGTAAGCCAGTCCATACTTTAGACACTCGCTTCTGCAAAAAATGCTTACTGTGGCCGCATCTTGTCGTGACCCTAATACTTTTGAGTTTAAGGAGCGACATCTTTTCCTCAGCGTGGATCGTATGTGTATTATTTTCATAAAAGCACTTGTATATAACTAGGAGTCAACTATAAAATTGTGGTTACAACTGGCGTGAGAGATTTTCTAAGCCAAAGTCTAGACTTTCGACCCTCGCATTCTGCCAAAAAATGCCTCAGAATGCGTGGATCTGTACATATTATTTTTATAAAAGCTACTTGCATTTAGCGAGGAGTCAACTATAGAATTGTAGTTACAACTGGCGTGAGAGATTTTTGTAAGCCAAAGTCTAGACTTTCGACCCTCGCATTCTGCCAAAAAATGCCTCAGAATGCGTGGATCTTGTACATATTATTTTTATAAAAGCTACTCGCATTTAGCGAGGAGTCAACTATAAAATTGTAGTTACAACTGGCGTGAGAGATGTTTGTAAGCCAGTCCATACTTTAGACACTCGCATTCTGCCAAAAAATGCCTTACTGTGGCCGCCATCTTGTCGTGGACCCTAATACTTTTGAGTTTAAGGAGCGACATCTTTTCCTCAGCGTGGATCGTATGTGTATTATTTTATAAAAGCAACTTGTATATAGCTAGGAGTCAACTATAAAATTGTAGTTACAACTGGCGTGAGAGATGTTTGTAAGCCAAAGTCTAGACTTTCGACCCTCGCATTCTGCCAAAAAATGCCTCAGAATGCGTGGATCTTGTACATATTATTTTTATAAAAGCTACTTGCATTTAGCGAGGAGTCAACTATAAAATTGTAGTTACAACTGGCGTGAGAGATTTTGTAAGCCAAAGTCTAGACTTTCGACCTCGCATTCTGCCAAAAAATGCCTCAGAATGCGTGGATCTTGTACATATTATTTTTATAAAAGCTACTCGCATTTAGCGAGGAGTCAACTATAAATTGTAGTTACAACTGGCGTGAGAGATGTTTGTAAGCCAGTCCATACTTTAGACACTCGCATTCTGCCAAAAAATGCCTTACTGTGGCCGCCATCTTGTCGTGGACCCTAATACTTTTGAGTTTAAGGAGCGACATCTTTCCTCAGCGTGGATCGTATGTGTATTATTTTTATAAAAGCAACTTGTATATAACTAGGAGTCAACTATAAAATTGTAGTTACAACTGGCGTGAGAGATGTTTCTAAGCCAAAGTCTAGACTTTCGACCCTCGCATTCTGCCAAAAAATGCCTCAGAATGCGTGGATCTTGTACATATTATTTTTATAAAAGCTACTCGCATTTAGCGAGGAGTCAACTATAAAATTGTAGTTACAACTGGCGTGAGAGATGTTTGTAAGCCAGTCCATACTTTAGACACTCGCATTCTGCCAAAAAATGCCTTACTGTGGCCGCCATCTTGTCGTGGACCCTAATACTTTTGAGTTTAAGGAGCGACATCTTTTCCTCAGCGTGGATCGTATGTGTATTATTTTTATAAAAGCAACTTGTATATAACTAGGAGTCAACTATAAAATTGTGGTTACAACTGGCGTGAGAGATGTTTCTAAGCCAAAGTCTAGACTTTCGACCCTCGCATTCTGCCAAAAAATGCCTCAGAATGCGTGGATCTTGTACATATTATTTTTATAAAAGCTACTTGCATTTAGCGAGGAGTCAACTATAGAATTGTAGTTACAACTGGCGTGAGAGATGTTTGTAAGCCAAAGTCTAGACTTTCGACCCTCGCATTCTGCCAAAAAATGCCTCAGAATGCGTGGATCTTGTACATATTATTTTTATAAAAAGCTACTCGCATTTAGCGAGGAGTCAACTATAAAATTGTAGTTACAACTGGCGTGAGAGATGTTTGTAAGCCAGTCCATACTTTAGACACTCGCATTCTGCCAAAAAATGCCTTACTGTGGCCGCCATCTTGTCGTGGACCCTAATACTTTTGAGTTTAAGGAGCGACATCTTTTCCTCAGCGTGGATCGTATGTGTATTATTTTTATAAAAGCAACTTGTATATAACTAGGAGTCAACTATAAAATTGTGGTTACAACTGGCGTGAGAGATGTTTCTAAGCCAAAGTCTAGACTTTCGACCCTCGCATTCTGCCAAAAAATGCCTCAGAATGCGTGGATCTTGTACATATTATTTTTATAAAAGCTACTTGCATTTAGCGAGGAGTCAACTATAGAATTGTAGTTACAACTGGCGTGAGAGATGTTTGTAAGCCAAAGTCTAGACTTTCGACCCTCGCATTCTGCCAAAAAATGCCTCAGAATGCGTGGATCTTGTACATATTATTTTTATAAAAGCTACTCGCATTTAGCGAGGAGTCAACTATAAAATTGTAGTTACAACTGGCGTGAGAGATGTTTGTAAGCCAGTCCATACTTTAGACACTCGCATTCTGCCAAAAAATGCCTTACTGTGGCCGCCATCTTGTCGTGGACCCTAATACTTTTGAGTTTAAGGAGCGACATCTTTTCCTCAGCGTGGATCGTATGTGTATTATTTTTATAAAAGCAACTTGTATATAGCTAGGAGTCAACTATAAAATTGTAGTTACAACTGGCGTGAGAGATGTTTGTAAGCCAAAGTCTAGACTTTCGACCCTCGCATTCTGCCAAAAAATGCCTCAGAATGCGTGGATCTTGTACATATTATTTTTATAAAAGCTACTTGCATTTAGCGAGGAGTCAACTATAGAATTGTAGTTGCAACTGGCGTGAGAGATTTTTGTAAGCCAAAGTCTAGACTTTCGACACTCGCATTCTGACAAAAAATGCCTCAGAATGCGTGGATCTTGTACATATTTTTTTTATAAAAGCTACTTGCATTTAGCGAGGAGTCAACTATAAAATTGTAGTTACAACTGGCGTGAGAGATTTTTGTAAGCAAAGTCCATACTTTAGACACTCGCATTCTGCCAAAAAATGCCTTACTGTGGCCGCCATCTTGTCGTGGACCCTAATACTTTTGAGTTTAAGGAGCGACATCTTTTCCTCAGCGTGGATCGTATGTGTATTATTTTTATAAAAGCAACTTGTATATAGCTAGGAGTCAACTATAAAATTGTAGTTACAACTGGCGTGAGAGATGTTTCTAAGCCAAAGTCTAGACTTTCGACCCTCGCATTCTGCCAAAAAATGCCTCAGAATGCGTGGATCTTGTACATATTATTTTTATAAAAGCTACTCGCATTTAGCGAGGAGTCAACTATAAAATTGTAGTTACAACTGGCGTGAGAGATGTTTGTAAGCCAGTCCATACTTTAGACACTCGCATTCTGCCAAAAAATGCCTTACTGTGGCCGCCATCTTGTCGTGGACCCTAATACTTTTGAGTTTAAGGAGCGACATCTTTTCCTCAGCGTGGATCGTATGTGTATTATTTTATAAAAGCAACTTGTATATAACTAGGAGTCAACTATAAAATTGTGGTTACAACTGGCGTGAGAGATGTTTCTAAGCCAAAGTCTAGACTTTCGACCCTCGCATTCTGCCAAAAAAATGCCTCAGAATGCGTGGATCTTGTACATATTATTTTTATAAAAGCTACTCGCATTTAGCGAGGAGTCAACTATAGAATTGTAGTTACAACTGGCGTGAGAGATTTTTGTAAGCAAAGTCTAGACTTTCGACCCTCGCATTCTGCCAAAAAATGCCTCAGAATGCGTGGATCTTGTACATATTATTTTTATAAAAGCTACTTGCATTTAGCGAGGAGTCAACTATAGAATTGTAGTTACAACTGGCGTGAGAGATTTTTGTAAGCCAAAGTCTAGACTTTCGACCTCGCATTCTGCCAAAAAATGCCTCAGAATGCGTGGATCTTGTACATATTATTTTTATAAAAGCTACTCGCATTTAGCGAGGAGTCAACTATAAAATTGTAGTTACAACTGGCGTGAGAGATGTTTGTAAGCCAGTCCATACTTTAGACACTCGCATTCTGCCAAAAAATGCCTTACTGTGGCCGCCATCTTGTCGTGGACCCTAATACTTTTGAGTTTAAGGAGCGACATCTTTTCCTCAGCGTGGATCGTATGTGTATTATTTTTATAAAAGCAACTTGTATATAACTAGGAGTCAACTATAAAATTGTGGTTACAACTGGCGTGAGAGATGTTTCTAAGCCAAAGTCTAGACTTTCGACCCTCGCATTCTGCCAAAAAATGCCTCAGAATGCGTGGATCTTGTACATATTATTTTTATAAAAGCTACTTGCATTTAGCGAGGAGTCAACTATAAAATTGTAGTTACAACTGGCGTGAGAGATGTTTGTAAGCCAGTCCATACTTTAGACACTCGCATTCTGCCAAAAAATGCCTTACTGTGGCCGCCATCTTGTCGTGGACCCTAATACTTTTGAGTTTAAGGAGCGACATCTTTTCCTCAGCGTGGATCGTATGTGTATTATTTTTATAAAAGCAACTTGTATATAACTAGGAGTCAACTATAAAATTGTGGTTACAACTGGCGTGAGAGATGTTTCTAAGCCAAAGTCTAGACTTTCGACCCTCGCATTCTGCCAAAAAATGCCTCAGAATGCGTGGATCTTGTACATATTATTTTTATAAAAGCTACTTGCATTTAGCGAGGAGTCAACTATAAAATTGTAGTTACAACTGGCGTGAGAGATTTTTGTAAGCCAAAGTCTAGACTTTCGACCCTCGCATTCTGCCAAAAAATGCCTCAGAATGCGTGGATCTTGTACATATTATTTTTATAAAAGCTACTCGCATTTAGCGAGGAGTCAACTATAAAATTGTAGTTACAACTGGCGTGAGAGATGTTTGTAAGCCAGTCCATACTTTAGACACTCGCATTCTGCCAAAAAATGCCTTACTGTGGCCGCCATCTTGTCGTGGACCCTAATACTTTTGAGTTTAAGGAGCGACATCTTTTCCTCAGCGTGGATCGTATGTGTATTATTTTTATAAAAGCTACTTGTATATAACTAGGAGTCAACTATAAAATTGTGTTACAACTGGCGTGAGAGATGTTTCTAAGCCAAAGTCTAGACTTTCGACCCTCGCATTCTGCCAAAAAATGCCTCAGAATGCGTGGATCTTGTACATATTATTTTTATAAAAAGCTACTTGCATTTAGCGAGGAGTCAACTATAAATTGTAGTTACAACTGGCGTGAGAGATTTTTGTAAGCCAAAGTCTAGACTTTCGACCCTCGCATTCTGCCAAAAAATGCCTCAGAATGCGTGGATCTTGTACATATTATTTTTATAAAAGCTACTCGCATTTAGCGAGGAGTCAACTATAAAATTGTAGTTACAACTGGCGTGAGAGATGTTTGTAAGCCAGTCCATACTTTAGACACTCGCATTCTGCCAAAAAATGCCTTACTGTGGCCGCCATCTTGTCGTGGACCCTAATACTTTTGAGTTTAAGGAGCGACATCTTTTCCTCAGCGTGGATCGTATGTGTATTATTTCATAAAAGCAACTTGTATATAGCTAGGAGTCAACTATAAAATTGTAGTTACAACTGGCGTGAGAGATGTTCAGTAAGCCAAAGTCTAGACTTTCGACCCTCGCATTCTGCCAAAAAATGCCTCAGAATGCGTGGATCTTGTACATATTATTTTTATAAAAGCTACTTGCATTTAGCGAGGAGTCAACTATAAAATTGTAGTTACAACTGGCGTGAGAGATTTTTGTAAGCCAAAGTCTAGACTTTAGACACTCGCATTCTGACGAAAAATGTCTCAGAATGCGTGGATCTTGTACATATTTTTTTTATAAAAGCTACTTGCATTTAGCGAGGAGTCAACTATAGAATTGAGTTACAACTGGCGTGAGAGATTTTGTAAGCCAAAGTCCTACTTTAGACACTCGCATTCTGCCAAAAAATGCCTTACTGTGGCCGCCATCTTGTCGTGGACCCTAATACTTTTGAGTTTAAGGAGCGGCATCTTTTCCTCAGCGTGGATCGTATGTGTATTATTTTTATAAAAGCAACTTGTATATAGCTAGGAGTCAACTATAAATTGTGTAGTTACAACTGGCGTGAGAGATGTTTCTAAGCCAAAGTCTAGACTTTCGACCCTCGCATTCTGCCAAAAAATGCCTCAGAATGCGTGGATCTTGTACATATTATTTTTATAAAAGCTACTCGCATTTAGCGAGGAGTCAACTATAAAATTGTAGTTACAACTGGCGTGAGAGATGTTTGTAAGCCAGTCCATACTTTAGACACTCGCATTCTGCCAAAAAATGCCTTTACTGTGGCCGCCATCTTGTCGTGGACCCTAATACTTTTGAGTTTAAGGAGCGACATCTTTTCCTCAGCGTGGATCGTATGTGTATTATTTTTATAAAAGCATCTTGTATATAACTAGGAGTCAACTATAAAATTGTGGTTACAACTGGCGTGAGAGATGTTTCTAAGCCAAAGTCTAGACTTTCGACCCTCGCATTCTGCCAAAAAATGCCTCAGAATGCGTGGATCTTGTACATATTATTTTTATAAAGCTACTCGCATTTAGCGAGGAGTCAACTATAGAATTGTAGTTACAACTGGCGTGAGAGATTTTTGTAAGCCAAGTCTAGACTTTAGACCCTCGCATTCTGCCAAAAAAAATGCCTCAGAATGCGTGGATCTTGTACATATTATTTTTATAAAAAGCTACTTGCATTTAGCGAGTCAACTATAAATTGTAGTTACAACTGGCGTGAGAGATGTTTGTAAGCCAAAGTCTAGACTTTCGACCCTCGCATTCTGCCAAAAATGCCTCAGAATGCGTGGATCTTGTACATATTATTTTTATAAAAGCTACTCGCATTTAGCGAGGAGTCAACTATAAATTGTAGTTACAACTGGCGTGAGAGATGTTTGTAAGCCAGTCCATACTTTAGACACTCGCATTCTGCCAAAAAATGCCTTACTGTGGCCGCCATCTTGTCGTGGACCCTAATACTTTTGAGTTTAAGGAGCGACATCTTTCCTCAGCGTGGATCGTATGTGTATTATTTTTATAAAAGCAACTTGTATATAACTAGGAGTCAACTATAAAATTGTGGTTACAACTGGCGTGAGAGATGTTTCTAAGCCAAAGTCTAGACTTTCGACCCTCGCATTCTGCCAAAAAATGCCTCAGAATGCGTGGATCTTGTACATATTATTTTTATAAAAGCTACTCGCATTTAGCGAGGAGTCAACTATAAAATTGTAGTTTACAACTGGCGTGAGAGATTTTTGTAAGCCAAAGTCCATACTTTAGACACTCGCATTCTGCCAAAAAAATGCCTTACTGTGGCCGCCATCTTGTCGTGGACCCTAATACTTTTGAGTTTAAGGAGCGACATCTTTTCCTCAGCGTGGATCGTATGTGTATTATTTTTATAAAAGCAACTTGTATATAACTAGGAGTCAACTATGAAATTGTGGTTACAACTGGCGTGAGAGATGTTTCTAAGCCAAAGTCTAGACTTTCGACCCTCGCATTCTGCCAAAAAATGCCTCAGAATGCGTGGATCTTGTACATATTATTTTTATAAAAGCTACTCGCATTTAGCGAGGAGTCAACTATAAAATTGTAGTTACAACTGGCGTGAGAGATTTTGTAAGCCAAAGTCTAGACTTTCGACCTCGCATTCTGCCAAAAAATGCCTCGAATGCGTGGATTTGTACTATTATTTTTTATAAAAGCTACTTGCATTTAGCGAGGAGTCAACTATAGAATTGTAGTTACAACTGGCGTGAGAGATTTTTGTAAGCCAAAGTCTAGACTTTCGACCCTCGCATTCTGCCAAAAAATGCCTCAGAATGCGTGGATCTTGTACATATTATTTTTATAAAAGCTACTCGCATTTAGCGAGGAGTCAACTATAAAATTGTAGTTACAACTGGCGTGAGAGATGTTTGTAAGCCAGTCCATACTTTAGACACTCGCATTCTGCCAAAAAATGCCTTACTGTGGCCGCCATCTTGTCGTGGACCCTAATACTTTTGAGTTTAAGGAGCGACATCTTTTCCTCAGCGTGGATCGTGTGTATTATTTTTATAAAAGCAACTTGTATATAACTAGGAGTCAACTATAAAATTGTGGTTACAACTGGCGTGAGAGATGTTTCTAAGCCAAAGTCTAGACTTTCGACCCTCGCATTCTGCCAAAAAATGCCTCAGAATGCGTGGATCTTGTACATATTATTTTTATAAAAGCTACTCGCATTTAGCGAGGAGTCAACTATAAATTGTAGTTACAACTGGCGTGAGAGTTGTTTGTAAGCCAGTCCATACTTTAGACACTCGCATTCTGCCAAAAAATGCCTTACTGTGGCCGCCATCTTGTCGTGGACCCTAATACTTTTGAGTTTTAAGGAGCGACATCTTTTCCTCAGCGTGGATCGTATGTGTATTATTTTTTATAAAAGCAACTTGTATATAACTAGGAGTCAACTATAAAATTGTGGTTACAACTGGCGTGAGAGATGTTTCTAAGCCAAAGTCTAGACTTTCGACCCCTCGCATTCTGCCAAAAAAATGCCTCAGAATGCGTGGATCTGTACATATTATTTTATAAAAGCTACTTGCATTTAGCGAGGAGTCAACTATAGAATTGTAGTTACAACTGGCGTGAGAGATTTGTGTAAGCCAAAGTCTAGAACTTTCGACCCTCGCATTCTGCAAAAAATTGCCTCAGAATGCGTGGATCTTGTACATATTATTTTTTATAAAAGCTACTTGCATTTAGCGAGGAGTCAACTATAAAATTGTAGTTACAACTGGCGTGAGAGGATGCCAGTAAGCCAAAGTCTAGACTTTCGACACCTCGCATTTCTGACGAAAAATGCCTTACTGTGGCCGCCATCTTGTCGTGGACCCTAATACTTTTGAGTTTAAGGAGCCGACATCTTTTCCTCACGTGGGTCTTATGTGTATTATTTCTATAAATGCTACTTGCATATAGCTAGGAGTCAACTATAAAATTGTAGTTTCAACTGGCGTGAGAGATGCCAGTAAGCCAAGTTCTAGACTTTCGACACTCGCATTCTGACGAAAAATGCCTTACTGTGGCCGCCATCTTGTCGTGGACCCTAATACTTTTGAGTTTAAGGAGCGACATCTTTTCCTCAGCGTGGGTCTTATGTGTATTATTTCTATAAATGCTACTTGCATATAGCTAGGAGTCAACTATAAAATTGTAGTTTCAACTGGCGTGAGAGATGCCAGTAAGCCAAAGTCTAGACTTTCGACCCTCGCATTCTGACGAAAAATGCCTTACTGTGGCCGCCATCTTGTCGTGGACCCTAATACTTTTGAGTTTAAGGAGCGACATCTTTTCCTCAGCGTGGGTCTTATGTGTATTATTTCTATAAATGCTACTTGCATATAGCTAGGAGTCAACTATAAAATTGTAGTTTCAACTGGCGTGAGAGATGCCAGTAAGCCAAAGTCTAGACTTTCGACCCTCGCATTCTGACGAAAAATGCCTTACTGTGGCCGCCATCTTGTCGTGGACCCTAATACTTTTGAGTTTAAGGAGCGACATCTTTTCCTCAGCGTGGGTCTTATGTGTATTATTTCTATAAATGCTACTTGCATATAGCTAGGAGTCAACTATAAAATTGTAGTTTCAACTGGCGTGAGAGATGCCAGTAAGCCAAAGTCTAGACTTTCGACCCTCGCATTCTGACGAAAAATGCCTTACTGTGGCCGCCATCTTGTCGTGGACCCTAATACTTTTGAGTTTAAGGAGCGACATCTTTTCCTCAGCGTGGGTCTTATGTGTATTATTTCTATAAATGCTACTTGCATATAGCTAGGAGTCAACTATAAAATTGTAGTTTCAACTGGCGTGAGAGAAGCCAGTAAGCCAAAGTCTAGACTTTCGACCCTCGCATTCTGACGAAAAATGCCTTACTGTGGCCGCCATCTTGTCGTGGACCCTAATACTTTTGAGTTTAAGGAGCGACATCTTTTCCTCAGCGTGGGTCTTATGTGTATTATTTCTATAAATGCTACTTGCATATAGCTAGGAGTCAACTATAAAATTGTAGTTTCAACTGGCGTGAGAGATGCCAGTAAGCCAAAGTCTAGACTTTCGACCCTCGCATTCTGACGAAAAATGCCTTACTGTGGCCGCCATCTTGTCGTGGACCCTAATACTTTTGAGTTTAAGGAGCGACATCTTTTCCTCAGCGTGGGTCTTATGTGTATTATTTCTATAAATGCTACTTGCATATAGCTAGGAGTCAACTATAAAATTGTAGTTTCAACTGGCGTGAGAGATGCCAGTAAGCCAAAGTCTAGACTTTCGACCCTCGCATTCTGACGAAAAATGCCTTACTGTGGCCGCCATCTTGTCGTGGACCCTAATACTTTTGAGTTTAAGGAGCGACATCTTTTCCTCAGCGTGGGTCTTATGTGTATTATTTCTATAAATGCTACTTGCATATAGCTAGGAGTCAACTATAAAATTGTAGTTTCAACTGGCGTGAGAGATGCCAGTAAGCCAAAGTCTAGACTTTCGACCCTCGCATTCTGACGAAAAATGCCTTACTGTGGCCGCCATCTTGTCGTGGACCCTAATACTTTTGAGTTTAAGGAGCGACATCTTTTCCTCAGCGTGGGTCTTATGTGTATTATTTCTATAAATGCTACTTGCATATAGCTAGGAGTCAACTATAAAATTGTAGTTTCAACTGGCGTGAGAGATGCCAGTAAGCCAAAGTCTAGACTTTCGACCCTCGCATTCTGACGAAAAATGCCTTACTGTGGCCGCCATCTTGTCGTGGACCCTAATACTTTTGAGTTTAAGGAGCGACATCTTTTCCTCAGCGTGGGTCTTATGTGTATTATTTCTATAAATGCTACTTGCATATAGCTAGGAGTCAACTATAAAATTGTAGTTTCAACTGGCGTGAGAGATGCCAGTAAGCCAAAGTCTAGACTTTCGACCCTCGCATTCTGACGAAAAATGCCTTACTGTGGCCGCCATCTTGTCGTGGACCCTAATCTTTTGAGTTTAAGGAGCGACATCTTTTCCTATTATTTTATAAAATGCTACTTGCATATAGCTAGGAGTCAACTATAAAATTGTAGTTTCAACTGGCGTGAGAGATGCCAGTAAGCCAAAGTCTAGACTTTCGACCCTCGCATTCTGACGAAAAATGCCTTACTGTGGCCGCCATCTTGTCGTGGACCCTAATACTTTTGAGTTTAAGGAGCGACATCTTTTCCTCAGCGTGGGTCTTATGTGTATTATTTCTATAAATGCTACTTGCATATAGCTAGGAGTCAACTATAAAATTGTAGTTTCAACTGGCGTGAGAGATGCCAGTAAGCAAAGTCTAGACTTTCGACCCTCGCATTCTGACGAAAAATGCTTACTGTGGCCGCCATCTTGTCGTGGACCCTAATACTTTTGAGTTTAAAGGAGCGACATCTTTTCCTCAGCGTGGGTCTTATGTGTATTATTTCTATAAATGCTACTTGCATATAGCTAGGAGTCAACTATAAAATTGTAGTTTCAACTGGCGTGAGAGATGCCAGTAAGCCAAAGTCTAGACTTTCGACCCTCGCATTCTGACGAAAAATGCCTTACTGTGGCCGCCATCTTGTCGTGGACCCTAATACTTTTGAGTTTAAGGAGCGACATCTTTTCCTCAGCGTGGGTCTTATGTGTATTATTTCTATAAATGCTACTTGCATATAGCTAGGAGTCAACTATAAAATTGTAGTTTCAACTGGCGTGAGAGGATGCCAGTAAGCCAAAGTCTAGACTTTCGACCTCGCATTCTGACGAAAAATGCCTTACTGTGGCCGCCATCTTGTCGTGGACCCTAATACTTTTGAGTTTAAGGAGCGACATCTTTTCCTCAGCGTGGGTCTTATGTGTATTATTTCTATAAATGCTACTTGCATATAGCTAGGAGTCAACTATAAAATTGTAGTTTCAACTGGCGTGAGAGATGCCAGTAAGCCAAAGTCTAGACTTTCGACCCTCGCATTCTGACGAAAAAATGCCTTACTGTGGCCGCCATCTTGTCGTGGACCCTAATACTTTTGAGTTTAAGGAGCGACATCTTTTCCTCAGCGTGGTCTTATGTGTATTATTTCTATAAATGCTACTTGCATATAGCTAGGAGTCAACTATAAAATTGTAGTTTCAACTGGCGTGAGGGATGCCAGTAAGCCAAAGTCTAGACTTTCGACCCTCGCATTCTGACGAAAAATGCCTTACTGTGGCCGCCATCTTGTCGTGGACCCTAATACTTTTGAGTTTAAGGAGCGACATCTTTTCCTCAGCGTGGGTCTTATGTGTATTATTTCTATAAATGCTACTTGCATATAGCTAGGAGTCAACTATAAAATTGTAGTTTCAACTGGCGTGAGAGATGCCAGTAAGCCAAAGTCTAGACTTTCGACCCTCGCATTCTGACGAAAAATGCCTTACTGTGGCCGCCATCTTGTCGTGGACCCTAATACTTTTGAGTTTAAGGAGCGACATCTTTTCCTCAGCGTGGGTCTTATGTGTATTATTTCTATAAATGCTACTTGCATATAGCTAGGAGTCAACTATAAAATTGTAGTTTCAACTGGCGTGAGAGATGCCAGTAAGCCAAAGTCTAGACTTTCGACCCTCGCATTCTGACGAAAAATGCCTTACTGTGGCCGCCATCTTGTCGTGGACCCTAATACTTTTGAGTTTAAGGAGCGACATCTTTTCCTCAGCGTGGGTCTTATGTGTATTATTTCTATAAATGCTACTTGCATATAGCTAGGAGTCAACTATAAAATTGTAGTTTCAACTGGCGTGAGAGATGCCAGTAAGCCAAAGTCTAGACTTTCGACCCTCGCATTCTGACGAAAAATGCCTTACTGTGGCCGCCATCTTGTCGTGGACCCTAATACTTTTGAGTTTAAGGAGCGACATCTTTTCCTCAGCGTGGGTCTTATGTGTATTATTTCTATAAATGCTACTTGCATATAGCTAGGAGTCAACTATAAAATTGTAGTTTCAACTGGCGTGAGAGATGCCAGTAAGCCAAAGTCTAGACCCTCGCATTCTGACGAAAAATGCCTTACTGTGGCCGCCATCTTGTCGTGGACCCTAATACTTTTGAGTTTAAGGAGCGACATCTTTTCCTCAGCGTGGGTCTTATGTGTATTATTTCTATAAATGCTACTTGCATATAGCTAGGAGTCAACTATAAAATTGTAGTTTCAACTGGCGTGAGAGATGCCAGTAAGCCAAAGTCTAGACTTTCGACCCTCGCATTCTGACGAAAAATGCCTTACTGTGGCCGCCATCTTGTCGTGGACCCTAATACTTTTGAGTTTAAGGAGCGACATCTTTTCCTCAGCGTGGGTCTTATGTGTATTATTTCTATAAATGCTACTTGCATATAGCTAGGAGTCAACTATAAAATTGTAGTTTCAACTGGCGTGAGAGATGCCAGTAAGCCAAAGTCTAGACCCTCGCATTCTGACGAAAAATGCCTTACTGTGGCCGCCATCTTGTCGTGGACCCTAATACTTTTGAGTTTAAGGAGCGACATCTTTTCCTCAGCGTGGGTCTTATGTGTATTATTTCTATAAATGCTACTTGCATATAGCTAGGAGTCAACTATAAATTGTAGTTTCAACTGGCGTGAGGGAAGCCAGTAAGCCAAAGTCTAGACTTTCGACCCTCGCATTCTGACGAAAAATGCCTTACTGTGGCCGCCATCTTGTCGTGGACCCTAATACTTTGAGTTTAAGGAGCGACATCTTTTCCTCAGCGTGGGTCTTATGTGTATTATTTCTATAAATGCTACTTGCATATAGCTAGGAGTCAACTATAAATTGTAGTTTCAACTGGCGTGAGAGATGCCAGTAAGCCAAAGTCTAGACTTTCACCTCGCATTCTGACGAAAAAATGCCTTACTGTGGCCGCCATCTTGTCGTGGACCCTAATACTTTTGAGTTTAAGGAGCGACATCTTTTCCTCAGCGTGGGTCTTATGTGTATTATTTCTATAAATGCTACTTGCATATAGCTAGGAGTCAACTATAAAATTGTAGTTTCAACTGGCGTGAGGAAGCCAGTAAGCCCAAAGTCTAGACTTTCGACCCTCGCATTCTGACGAAAAATGCCTTACTGTGGCCGCCATCTTGTCGTGGACCCTAATACTTTTGAGTTAAGGAGCGACATCTTTTCCTCAGCGTGGGTCTTATGTGTATTATTTCTATAAATGCTACTTGCATATAGCTAGGAGTCAACTATAAAATTGTAGTTTCAACTGGCGTGAGAGATGCCAGTAAGCCAAGTCTAGACTTTCGACCCTCGCATTCTGACGAAAAATGCCTTACTGTGGCCGCCATCTTGTCGTGGACCCTAATACTTTTGAGTTTAAGGAGCGACATCTTTTCCTCAGCGTGGGTCTTATGTGTATTATTTCTATAAATGCTACTTGCATATAGCTAGGAGTCAACTATAAAATTGTAGTTTCAACTGGCGTGAGGAAGCCAGTAAGCCAAAGTCTAGACTTCGACCCTCGCATTCTGACGAAAAATGCCTTACTGTGGCCGCCATCTTGTCGTGGACCCTAATACTTTTGAGTTTAAGGAGCGACATCTTTTCCTCAGCGTGGGTCTTATGTGTATTATTTCTATAAATGCTACTTGCATATAGCTAGGAGTCAACTATAAAATTGTAGTTTCAACTGGCGTGAGAGATGCCAGTAAGCCAAAGTCTAGACTTTCGACCCTCGCATTCTGACGAAAAATGCCTTACTGTGGCCGCATCTTGTCGTGGACCCTAATACTTTTGAGTTTAAGGAGCGACATCTTTTCCTCAGCGTGGGTCTTATGTGTATTATTTCTATAAATGCTACTTGCATATAGCTAGGAGTCAACTATAAAATTGTAGTTTCAACTGGCGTGAGAGATGCCAGTAAGCCAAGTCTAGACTTTCGACCTCGCATTCTGACGAAAAATGCCTTACTGTGGCCGCCATCTTGTCGTGGACCCTAATACTTTTGAGTTTAAGGAGCGACATCTTTTCCTCAGCGTGGGTCTTATGTGTATTATTTCTATAAATGCTACTTGCATATAGCTAGGAGTCAACTATAAAATTGTAGTTTCAACTGGCGTGAGAGATGCCAGTAAGCCAAAGTCTAGACTTTCGACCCTCGCATTCTGACGAAAAATGCCTTACTGTGGCCGCCATCTTGTCGTGGACCCTAATACTTTTGAGTTTAAGGAGCGAATCTTTTCCTCAGCGTGGGTCTTATGTGTATTATTTCTATAAATGCTACTTGCATATAGCTAGGAGTCACTATAAAATTGTAGTTTCAACTGGCGTGAGGGATGCCAGTAAGCCAAAAGTCTAGACTTTCGACCTCGCATTCTGACGAAAAATGCCTTACTGTGGCCGCCATCTTGTCGTGGACCCTAATACTTTTGAGTTTAAGGAGCGACATCTTTTCCTCAGCGTGGGTCTTATGTGTATTATTTCTATAAAATGCTACTTGCATATAGCTAGGAGTCAACTATAAAATTGTAGTTTCAACTGGCGTGAGAGATGCCAGTAAGCCAAAGTCTAGACTTTCGACCTCGCATTCTGACGAAAAATGCCTTACTGTGGCCGCCATCTTGTCGTGGACCCTAATACTTTTGAGTTTAAGGAGCGACATCTTTTCCTCAGCGTGGGTCTTATGTGTATTATTTCTATAAATGCTACTTGCATATAGCTAGGAGTCAACTATAAATTGTAGTTTCAACTGGCGTGAGAGATGCCAGTAAGCCAAAGTCTAGACTTTCGACCCTCGCATTCTGGACGAAAAATGCCTTACTGTGGCCGCCATCTTGTCGTGGACCCTAATACTTTTGAGTTTAAGGAGCGACATCTTTTCCTCAGCGTGGGTCTTATGTGTATTATTTCTATAAATGCTACTTGCATATAGCTAGGAGTCAACTATAAAATTGTAGTTTCAACTGGCGTGAGAGATGCCAGTAAGCCAAAGTCTAGACTTTCGACCCTCGCATTCTGACGAAAAATGCCTTACTGTGGCCGCCATCTTGTCGTGGACCCTAATACTTTTTGAGTTTAAGGAGCGACATCTTTTCCTCAGCGTGGGTCTTATGTGTATTATTTCTATAAATGCTACTTGCATATAGCTAGGAGTCAACTATAAAATTGTAGTTTCAACTGGCGTGAGAGATGCCAGTAAGCCAAAGTCTAGACTTCGACCCTCGCATTCTGACGAAAAATGCCTTACTGTGGCCGCCATCTTGTCGTGGACCCTAATACTTTGAGTTTAAGGAGCGACATCTTTCCTCAGCGTGGGGTCTTATGTGTATTATTTCTATAAATGCTACTTGCATATAGCTAGGAGTCAACTATAAAATTGTAGTTTCAACTGGCGTGAGGGATGCCAGTAAGCCAAAGTCTAGACTTTCGACCCTCGCATTCTGACGAAAAATGCCTTACTGTGGCCGCCATCTTGTCGTGGACCCTAATACTTTTGAGTTTAAGGAGCGACATCTTTTCCTCAGCGTGGGTCTTATGTGTATTATTTCTATAAATGCTACTTGCATATAGCTAGGAGTCAACTATAAAATTGTAGTTTCAACTGGCGTGAGAGATGCCAGTAAGCCAAAGTCTAGACTTCGACCCTCGCATTCTGACGGAAAAAATGCCTTACTGTGGCCGCCATCTTGTCGTGGACCCTAATACTTTTGAGTTAAGGGAGCGACATCTTTTCCTCAGCGTGGGTCTTATGTGTATTATTTCTATAAATGCTACTTGCATATAGCTAGGAGTCAACTATAAAAATTGTAGTTTCAACTGGCGTGAGGGAGCCAGTAAGGCCAAAGTCTAGACTTTCGACCCTCTCATTCTGACGAAAAATGCCTTACTGTGGCCGCCATCTTGTCGTGGACCCTAATACTTTTGAGTTTAAGGAGCGACATCTTTTCCTCAGCGTGGGTCTTATGTGTATTATTTCTATAAATGCTACTTGCATATAGCTAGGAGTCAACTATAAAATTGTAGTTTCAACTGGCGTGAGAATGCCAGTAAGCCAAAGTCTAGACTTTCGACCTCGCATTCTGACGAAAAATGCCTTACTGTGGCCGCCATCTTGTCGTGGACCCTAATACTTTTGAGTTTAAGGAGCGACATCTTTTCCTCAGCGTGGGTCTTATGTGTATTATTTCTATAAATGCTACTTGCATATAGCTAGGAGTCAACTATAAAATTGTAGTTTCAACTGGGTGAGAGATGCCAGTAGCCAAAGTCTAGACTTCGACCTCGCATTCTGACGAAAAATGCCTTACTGTGGCCGCCATCTTGTCGTGGACCCTAATACTTTTGAGTTTAAGGAGCGACATCTCTTTTCTCAGCGTGGGTCTTATGTGTATTATTTCTATAAATGCTACTTGCATATAGCTAGGATCAACTATAAAATTGTAGTTTTCAACTGGCGTGAGAGAGCCAGTAAGCCAAAGTCTAGACCGACCTCGCATTCTGACGAAAAAATGCCTTACTGTGGCCGCCATCTTGTCGTGGACCCTAATACTTTTGAGTTTAAGGAGCGACATCTTTTCCTCAGCGTGGGTCTTATGTTGTATTATTTTATAAATGCTACTTGCATATAGCTAGGAGTCAACTATAAAATTGTAGTTTCAACTGGCGTGAGAGATGCCAGTAAGCCAAAGTCTAGACTTTCGACCCTCGCATTCTGACGAAAAATGCCTTACTGTGGCCGCCATCTTGTCGTGGACCCTAATACTTTTGAGTTTAAGGAGCGACATCTTTTCCTCAGCGTGGGTCTTATGTGTATTATTTCTATAAATGCTACTTGCATATAGCTAGGAGTCAACTATAAAATTGTAGTTTCAACTGGCGTGAGAGATGCCAGTAAGCCAAGTCTAGACTTTCGACCCTCGCATTCTGACGAAAAAATGCCTTACTGTGGCCGCCATCTTGTCGTGGACCCTAATACTTTTGAGTTTAAGGAGCGACATCTTTTCCTCAGCGTGGGTCTTATGTGTATTATTTCTATAAATGCTACTTGCATATAGCTAGGAGTCAACTATAAAATTGTAGTTTCAACTGGCGTGAGAGATGCCAGTAAGCCAAAGTCTAGACTTTCGACCTCGCATTCTGACGAAAAATGCTTACTGTGGCCGCCATCTTGTCGTGGACCCTAATACTTTGAGTTAAGGAGCGACATCTTTTCCTCAGCGTGGGTCTTATGTGTATTATTTCTATAAATGCTACTTGCATATAGCTAGGAGGTCAACTATAAAATTGTAGTTTCAACTGGCGTGAGGATGCCAGTAAGCCAAAGTCTAGACTTTCGACCCTCGCATTCTGACGAAAAATGCCTTACTGTGGCCGCCATCTTGTCGTGGACCCTAATACTTTTGAGTTTAAGGAGCGACATCTTTTCCTCAGCGTGGGTCTTATGTGTATTATTTCTATAAATGCTACTTGCATATAGCTAGGAGTCAACTATAAAATTGTAGTTTCAACTGGCGTGAGGATGCCAGTAAGCCAAAGTCTAGACTTTCGACCCTCGCATTCTGACGAAAAATGCCTTACTGTGGCCGCCATCTTGTCGTGGACCCTAATACTTTTGAGTTTAAGGAGCGACATCTTTTCCTCAGCGTGGGTCTTATGTGTATTATTTCTATAAATGCTACTTGCATATAGCTAGGAGTCAACTATAAAATTGTAGTTTCAACTGGCGTGAGAGATGCCAGTAAGCCAAAGTCTAGACCCTCGCATTCTGACGAAAAATGCCTTACTGTGGCCGCCATCTTGTCGTGGACCCTAATACTTTTGAGTTTAAGGAGCGACATCTTTTCCTCAGCGTGGGTCTTATGTGTATTATTTCTATAAATGCTACTTGCATATAGCTAGGAGTCAACTATAAAATTGTAGTTCAACTGGCGTGAGGGAAGCCAGTAAGCCAAAGTCTAGACTTTCGACCTCGCATTCTGACGAAAAATGCCTTACTGTGGCCGCCATCTTGTCGTGGACCCTAATACTTTTGAGTTTAAGGAGCGACATCTTTTCCTCAGCGTGGGTCTTATGTGTTATTATTTTATAAATGCTACTTGCATATAGCTAGGAGTCAACTATAAAATTGTAGTTTCAACTGGCGTGAGGGATGCCAGTAAGCCAAAGTCTAGACTTTCGACCCTCGCATTCTGACGAAAAATGCCTTACTGTGGCCGCCATCTTGTCGTGGACCCTAATACTTTTGAGTTTAAGGAGCGACATCTTTTCCTCAGCGTGGGTCTTATGTGTATTATTTCTATAAATGCTACTTGCATATAGCTAGGAGTCAACTATAAAATTGTAGTTTCAACTGGCGTGAGAATGCCAGTAAGCCAAAGTCTAGACTTTCGACCCTCGCATTCTGACGAAAAATGCCTTACTGTGGCCGCCATCTTGTCGTGGACCCTAATACTTTTGAGTTTAAGGAGCGACATCTTTTCCTCAGCGTGGGTCTTATGTGTATTATTTCTATAAATGCTACCTTGCATATAGCTAGGAGTCAACTATAAAATTGTAGTTTCAACTGGCGTGAGAGATGCCAGTAAGCCAAAGTCTAGACTTTCGACCCTCGCATTCTGACGGAAAATGCCTTACTGTGGCCGCCATCTTGTCGTGGACCCTAATACTTTTGAGTTTAAGGAGCGATATCTTTTCCTCAGCGTGGGTCTTATGTGTATTATTTCTATAAATGCTACTTGCATATAGCTAGGAGTCAACTATAAATTGTAGTTTCAACTGGCGTGAGAGATGCCAGTAAGCCAAAGTCTAGACTTTCGACCCTCGCATTCTGACGAAAAATGCCTTACTGTGGCCGCCATCTTGTCGTGGACCCTAATACTTTTGAGTTTAAGGAGCGACATCTTTTCCTCAGCGTGGGTCTTATGTGTATTATTTCTATAAATGCTACTTGCATATAGCTAGGAGTCAACTATAAAATTGTAGTTTCAACTGGCGTGAGAGATGCCAGTAAGCCAAAGTCTAGACCCTCGCATTCTGACGAAAAATGCCTTACTGTGGCCGCCATCTTGTCGTGGACCCTAATACTTTTGAGTTTAAGGAGCGACATCTTTTCCTCAGCGTGGGTCTTATGTGTATTATTTCTATAAATGCTACTTGCATATAGCTAGGAGTCAACTATAAAATTGTAGTTTCAACTGGCGTGGAGAATGCCAGTAAGCCAAAGTCTAGACTTTCGACCCTCGCATTCTGACGAAAATGCCTTACTGTGGCCGCCATCTTGTCGTGGACCCTAATACTTTTGAGTTTAAGGAGCGACATCTTTTCCTCAGCGTGGGTCTTATGTGTATTATTTTATAAAAGCACTTGTATATAGCTAGGAGTCAACTATAAATTGTAGTTTCAACTGGCGTGAGAGGATGCCAGTAAGCCAAAGTCTAGGACTTCGACCCTCGCATTCTGACGAAAAATGCCTTACTGTGGCCGCCATCTTGTCGTGGACCCTAATACTTTTGAGTTTAAGGAGCGACATCTTTTCCTCAGCGTGGGTCTTATGTGTATTATTTCTATAAATGCTACTTGCATATAGCTAGGAGTCAACTATAAAATTGTAGTTTCAACTGGCGTGAGGGAAGCCAGTAAGCCAAAGTCTAGACTTTCGACCCTCGCATTCTGACGAAAAATGCCTTACTGTGGCCGCCATCTTGTCGTGGACCCTAATACTTTTGAGTTTAAGGAGCGACATCTTTTCCTCAGCGTGGGTCTTATGTGTATTATTCTATAAATGCTACTTGCATATAGCTAGGAGTCAACTATAAAATTGTAGTTTCAACTGGCGTGAGAGATGCCAGTAAGCCAAAGTCTAGACTTTCGACCCTCGCATTCTGCCAGAAAATGCCTTACTGTGGCCGCCATCTTGTCGTGGACCCTAATACTTTTGAGTTTAAGGAGCGACATCTTTTCCTCAGCGTGGGTCTTATGTGTATTATTTCTATAAATGCTACTTGCATATAGCTAGGAGTCAACTATAAAATTGTAGTTTCAACTGGCGTGAGAGATGCCAGTAAGCCAAAGTCTAGACTTTCGACCCTCGCATTCTGACGAAAAATGCCTTACTGTGGCCGCCATCTTGTCGTGGACCCTAATACTTTGAGTTTAAGGAGCGACATCTTTTCCTCAGCGTGGGTCTTATGTGTATTATTTCTATAAATGCTACTTGCATATAGCTAGGAGTCAACTATAAAATTGTAGTTTCAACTGGCGTGAGAGATGCCAGTAAGCCAAAGTCTAGACTTTCGACCCTCGCATTCTGACGAAAAATGCCTTACTGTGGCCGCCATCTTGTCGTGGACCCTAATACTTTTGAGTTTAAGGAGCGACATCTTTTCCTCAGCGTGGGTCTTATGTGTATTATTTCTATAAATGCTACTTGCATATAGCTAGGAGTCAACTATAAATTGTAGTTTCAACTGGCGTGAGAGATGCCAGTAAGCCAAAGTCTAGACTTTCGACCCTCGCATTCTGACGAAAAATGCCTTACTGTGGCCGCCATCTTGTCGTGGACCCTAATACTTTTGAGTTTAAGGAGCGACATCTTTTCCTCAGCGTGGGTCTTATGTGTATTATTTCTATAAATGCTACTTGCATATAGCTAGGAGTCAACTATAAAATTGTAGTTTCAACTGGCGTGAGAGATGCCAGTAAGCCAAAGTCTAGACTTTCGACCCTCGCATTCTGACGAAAAATGCCTTACTGTGGCCGCCATCTTGTCGTGGACCCTAATACTTTTGAGTTTAAGGAGCGACATCTTTCCTCAGCGTGGGTCTTATGTGTATTATTTCTATAAATGCTACTTGCATATAGCTAGGAGTCAACTATAAAATTGTAGTTTCAACTGGCGTGAGAGATGCCAGTAAGCCAAAGTCTAGACTTTCGACCCTCGCATTCTGACGAAAAATGCCTTACTGTGGCCGCCATCTTGTCGTGGACCCTAATACTTTTGAGTTTAAGGAGCGACATCTTTTCCTCAGCGTGGGTCTTATGTGTATTATTTTCTATAAATGCTACTTGCATATAGCTAGGAGTCAACTATAAAATTGTAGTTTCAACTGGCGTGAGAGATGCCAGTAAGCCAAAGTCTAGACTTTCGACCCTCGCATTCTGACGAAAAATGCCTTACTGTGGCCGCCATCTTGTCGTGGACCCTAATACTTTTGAGTTAAGGAGCGACATCTTTTCCTCAGCGTGGGTCTTATGTGTATTATTTCTATAAATGCTACTTGCATATAGCTAGGAGTCAACTATAAAATTGTAGTTCAACTGGCGTGAGAGATGCCAGTAAGCCAAAGTCTAGACTTTCGACCTCGCATTCTGACGAAAAATGCCTTACTGTGGCCGCCATCTGTCGTGGACCCTAATACTTTTGGTTTAAGGAGCGACATCTTTTCCTCAGCGTGGGTCTTATGTGTATTATTTCTATAAATGCTACTTGCATATAGCTAGGAGTCAACTATAAAATTGTAGTTTCAACTGGCGTGAGGATGCCAGTAAGCCAAAGTCTAGACTTTCGACCCTCGCATTCTGACGAAAAATGCCTTACTGTGGCCGCCATCTTGTCGTGGACCCTAATACTTTGAGTTTAAGGAGCGACATCTTTTCCTCAGCGTGGGTCTTATGTGTATTATTTCTATAATGCTACTTGCATATAGCTAGGAGTCAACTATAAAATTGTAGTTTCAACTGGCGTGAGAGGATGCCAGTAAGCCAAAGTCTAGACTTCGACCCTCGCATTCTGACGAAAAATGCCTTACTGTGGCCGCCATCTTGTCGTGGACCCTAATACTTTTGAGTTTAAGGAGCGACATCTTTTCCTCAGCGTGGGTCTTATGTGTATTATTTCTATAAATGCTACTTGCATATAGCTAGGAGTCAACTATAAAATTGTAGTTTCAACTGGGCGTGAGAGATGCCAGTAAGCCAAAGTCTAGACTTTCGACCCTCGCATTCTGACGAAAAATGCCTTACTGTGGCCGCCATCTTGTCGTGGACCCTAATACTTTTGAGTTAAGGAGCGACATCTTTTCCTCAGCGTGGGTCTTATGTGTATTATTTCTATAAATGCTACTTGCATATAGCTAGGAGTCAACTATAAAATTGTAGTTTCAACTGGCGTGAGGGAAGCCAGTAAGCCAAAGTCTAGACTTTCGACCCTCGCATTCTGACGAAAAATGCCTTACTGTGGCCGCCATCTTGTCGTGGACCCTAATACTTTGAGTTTAAGGAGCGACATCTTTTCCTCAGCGTGGGTCTTATGTGTATTATTTCTATAAATGCTACTTGCATATAGCTAGGAGTCAACTATAAATTGTAGTTTCAACTGGGCGTGAGGAAGCCAGTAAGCCAAAGTCTAGACTTTCGACCCTCGCATTCTGACGAAAAATGCCTTACTGTGGCCGCCATCTTGTCGTGGACCCTAATACTTTTTGAGTTTAAGGAGCGACATCTTTCCTCAGCGTGGGTCTTATGTGTATTATTTCTATAAATGCTACTTGCATATAGCTAGGAGTCAACTATAAAATTGTAGTTTCAACTGGCGTGAGAGATGCCAGTAAGCCAAAGTCTAGACCCTCGCATTCTGACGAAAAATGCCTTACTGTGGCCGCCATCTTGTCGTGGACCCTAATACTTTTGAGTTTAAGGAGCGACATCTTTTCCTCAGCGTGGGTCTTATGTGTATTATTTCTATAAATGCTACTTGCATATAGCTAGGAGTCAACTATAAAATTGTAGTTTCAACTGGCGTGAGAGATGCCAGTAAGCCAAAGTCTAGACTTTCGACCCTCGCATTCTGACGAAAAATGCCTTACTGTGGCCGCCATCTTGTCGTGGACCCTAATACTTTTGAGTTTAAGGAGCGACATCTTTTCCTCAGCGTGGGTCTTATGTGTATTATTTCTATAAATGCTATTGCATATAGCTAGGAGTCAACTATAAAATTGTAGTTTCAACTGGCGTGAGAGATGCCAGTAAGCCAAAGTCTAGACTTTCGACCTCGCATTCTGACGAAAAATGCCTTACTGTGGCCGCATCTTGTCGTGGACCCTAATACTTTTTGAGTTTAAGGAGCGACATCTTTTCCTCAGCGTGGGTCTTATGTGTATTATTTCTATAAATGCTACTTGCATATAGCTAGGAGTCAACTATAAAATTGTAGTTTCAACTGGCGTGAGAGATGCCAGTAAGCCAAAGTCTAGACCCTCGCATTCTGACGAAAAATGCCTTACTGTGGCCGCCATCTTGTCGTGGACCCTAATACTTTTGAGTTTAAGGAGCGACATCTTTTCCTCAGCGTGGGTCTTATGTGTATTATTTCTAATAAATGCTACTTGCAATAGCTAGGAGTCAACTATAAAATTGTAGTTTCACTGGCGTGGGAGATGCCAGTAAGCCAAAGTCTAGACTTTCGACCCTCGCATTCTGACGAAAAATGCCTTACTGTGGCCGCCATCTTGTCGTGGACCCTAATACTTTTGAGTTTAAGGAGCGACATCTTTTCCTCAGCGTGGGTCTTATGTGTATTATTTCTATAAATGCTACTTGCATATAGCTAGGAGTCAACTATAAAATTGTAGTTTCAACTGGCGTGAGGGATGCCAGTAAGCCAAAGTCTAGACTTTCGACCCTCGCATTCTGACGAAAAATGCCTTACTGTGGCCGCCATCTTGTCGTGGACCCTAATACTTTTGAGTTTAAGGAGCGACATCTTTTCCTCAGCGTGGGTCTTATGTGTATTATTTCTATAAATGCTACTTGCATATAGCTAGGAGTCAACTATAAAATTGTAGTTTCAACTGGCGTGAGAGATGCCAGTAAGCAAAGTCTAGACTTTCGACCCTCGCATTCTGACGAAAAATGCCTTACTGTGGCCGCCATCTTGTCGTGGACCCTAAATACTTTTGAGGTTAAGGAGCGACATCTTTTCCTCAGCGTGGGTCTTATGTGTATTATTTCTATAAATGCTACTTGCATATAGCTAGGAGTCAACTATAAAATTGTAGTTTCAACTGGCGTGAGAGATGCCAGTAAGCCAAAGTCTAGACTTTCGACCCTCGCATTCTGACGAAAAATGCCTTACTGTGGCCGCCATCTTGTCGTGGACCCTAAATACTTTGAGTTTAAGGAGCGACATCTTTTCTCTCAGCGTTGGGTCTTATGTGTATTTATTTCTATAAATGCTACTTGCATATAGCTAGGAGTCAACTATAAAAATTGTAGTTTCAACTGGCGTGAGGGAAGCCAGTAAGCCAAAGTCTAGACTTTCGACCCTCGCATTCTGACGAAAAATGCCTTACTGTGGCCGCCATCTTGTCGTGGACCCTAATACTTTTGAGTTTTAAGGAGCGATATCTTTTCCTCAGCGTGGGTCTTATGTGTATTATTTCTATAAATGCTACTTGCATATAGCTAGGAGTCAACTATAAAAATTGTAGTTTCAACTGGCGTGAGAGAATGCCAGTAAGCCAAAGTCTAGACTTTCGACCCTCGCATTCTGACGAAAAATGCCTTACTGTGGCCGCCATCTTGTCGTGGACCCTAATACTTTTGAGTTTTAAGGAGCGACATCTTTTCCTCAGGCGTGGGTCTTATGTGTATTATTTCTATAAATGCTACTTGCATTATAGCTAGGAGTCAACTATAAAATTGTAGTTTCAAACTGGCTGAAGAAGCCAGTAAGCAAAGTCTAGACTTTTCGACCTCGCATTCTGAAAATTATTGCTATAATTAATTGTAGTTTTCAACTGGGTGAGGAGCCAGTAACCAAAGTTAGACTTTCGACCCTCGCATTTACGAAAATCCTTCTGTGCGCCATCTGTCGTGGACCCTAATACTTTTGAGTTTAAGGAGCGACATCTTTTTCCTCAGCGTGGGTCTTATGTGTATTATTTCTATAAATGCTACTTGCATATAGCTAGGAGTCAACTATAAAATGTAGTTTCAACTGGCGTGAGAGATGCCAGTAAGCCAAAGTCTAGACTTCGACCCTCGCATTCTGACGAAAAATGCCTTATGTGGCCGCCATCTTGTCGTGGACCCTAATACTTTTGAGTTTAAGGAGCGACATCTTTTCCTCAGCGTGGGTTTATGTGTATTATTTCTATAAATGCTACTTGCATATAGCTAGGAGTCACTATAAATTGAGTTTCAACTGGCGTGAGAGATGCCAGTAAGCCAAAGTTAGACTTCGACCCTCGCATTCTGACGAAAAATGCTTACTGTGGCCGCCATCTTGTCGTGGACCCTAATACTTTTGAGTTTAAGGAGCGACATCTTTTCCTCAGCGTGGGTCTTATGTGTATTATTTCTATAAATGCTACTTTCATATAGCTAGGAGTCAACTATAAAATTGTAGTTTCAACTGGCGTGAGAGATGCCAGTAAGCAAAGTTAGACTTCGACCGCTTCGACAATGCTCTGGGCATCTGTCGTGGACCCTAATCTTGAGTTTAAGAGCCATCTTTTCTCAGCGTGGTCTTATGTGTATTTTTCTATAAATGCTACTTTCATATAGCTAGGAGTCAACTATAAAATTGTAGTTTCAACTGGCGTGAGAGATGCCAGTAAGCCAAAAGTCAGACTTTCGACCCTCGCATTCTGACGAAAAATGCCTTACTGTGGCCGCCATCTTGTCGTGGACCCTAATACTTTTGAGTTTAAGGAGCGGACATCTTTTCCTCAGCGTGGGTCTTATGTGTATTATTTCTATAAATGCTACTTGCATATAGCTAGGAGTCAACTATAAAATTGTAGTTTCAACTGGCGTGAGAGATGCCAGTAAGCCAAAGTCTAGACCCTCGCATTCTGACGAAAAATGCCTTACTGTGGCCGCCATCTTGTCGTGGACCCTAATACTTTTGAGTTTAAGGAGCGACATCTTTTCCTCAGCGTGGGTCTTATGTGTATTATTTCTATAAATGCTACTTGCATATAGCTAGGAGTCAACTATAAAATTGTAGTTTCAACTGGCGTGAGAGATGCCAGTAAGCCAAAGTCTAGACTTTCGACCCTCGCATTCTGACGAAAAATGCCTTACTGTGGCCGCCATCTTGTCGTGGACCCTAATACTTTTGAGTTTAAGGAGCGACATCTTTTCCTCAGCGTGGGTCTTATGTGTATTATTTCTATAAATGCTACTTGCATATAGCTAGGAGTCAACTATAAAATTGTAGTTTCAAACTGGCGTGAGAGATGCCAGTAAGCCAAAGTCTAGACTTTCGACCTCGCATTCTGACGAAAAATGCCTTACTGTGGCCGCCATCTTGTCGTGGACCCTAATACTTTTGAGTTTAAGGAGCGACATCTTTCCTCAGCGTGGGTCTTATGTGTATTATTTCTATAAATGCTACTTGCATATAGCTAGGAGTCAACTATAAAAATTGTAGTTTCAACTGGCGTGAGAGATGCCAGTAAGCCAAAGTCTAGACTTTCGACCTCGCATTCTGACGAAAAATGCCTTACTGTGGCCGCCATCTTGTCGTGGACCCTAATACTTTTGAGTTTAAGGAGCGACATCTTTTCCTCAGCGTGGGTCTTATGTGTATTATTTCTATAAATGCTACTTGCATATAGCTAGGAGTCAACTATAAAATTGTAGTTTCAACTGGCGTGAGAGATGCCAGTAAGCCAAAGTCTAGACCCTCGCATTCTGACGAAAAATGCCTTACTGTGGCCGCCATCTTGTTCGTGGACCCTAATACTTTTGAGTTTAAGGAGCGACATCTTTTCCTCAGCGTGGGGTCTTATGTGTATTATTTCTATAAAATGCTACTTGCATATAGCTAGGAGTCAACTATAAAATTGTAGTTTCAACTGGCGTGGAGAAGATGCCAGTAAGCCAAAGTCTAGACTTCGACCCTCGCATTCTGACGAAAAAATGCCTTACTGTGGCCGCCATCTTGTCGTGGACCCAATACTTTTGAGTTTAAGGAGCGACATCTTTTCCTCAGCGTGGGTCTTATGTGTTTATTTTTATAAATGCTACTTGTAATATAGCTAGGAGTCAACTATAAAATTGTAGTTTCAACTGGCGTGAGGGAAGCCAGTAAGCCAAAGTCTAGACTTTCGACCCTCGCATTCTGACGAAAAATGCCTTACTGTGGCCGCCATCTTGTCGTGGACCCTAATACTTTTGAGTTTAAGGAGCGACATCTTTTCCTCAGCGTGGGTCTTATGTGTATTATTTCTATAAATGCTACTTGCATATAGCTAGGAGTCAACTATAAAATTGTAGTTTCAACTGGCGTGAGAGATGCCAGTAAGCCAAAGTCTAGACTTTCGACCCTCGCATTCTGACGAAAAATGCCTTACTGTGGCCGCCATCTTGTCGTGGACCCTAATACTTTTGAGTTTAAGGAGCGACATCTTTTCCTCAGCGTGGGTCTTATGTGTATTATTTCTATAAATGCTACTTGCATATAGCTAGGAGTCAACTATAAAATTGTAGTTTCAACTGGCGTGAGAGATGCCAGTAAGCCAAAGTCTAGACTTTCGACCCTCGCATTCTGACGAAAAATGCCTTACTGTGGCCGCCATCTTGTCGTGGACCCTAATACTTTTGAGTTTAAGGAGCGACATCTTTTCCTCAGCGTGGGTCTTATGTGTATTATTTTATAAATGCTACTTGCATATAGCTAGAGTCAACTATAAAATTGTAGTTTCAACTGGCGTGAGGGAAGCCAGTAAGCCAAAGTCTAGACTTTCGACCCTCGCATTCTGACGAAAAATGCCCTTACTGTGGCCGCCATCTTGTCGTGGACCCTAATACTTTTGAGTTTAAGGAGCGATCATCTTTTCCTCAGCGTGGGTCTTATGTTATTATTTCGTATAAATGCTACTTGCATATAGCTAGGAGTCAACCTATAAAATTGTAGTTTCAACTGGCGTAGAATGCCAGTAAGCCAAAGTCTAGACTTTCGACCCTCGCATTCTGACGAAAAATGCCTATCGTGGCCGCCATCTTGTCGTGGACCCTAATACTTTTGAGTTTAAGGAGCGACATCTTTTCCTCAGCGTGGGTCTTATGTGTATTATTCTTATAAATGCTACTTGCATATAGCTAGGAGTCAACTATAAAATTGTAGTTTCAACTGGCGTGAGGAAGCCAGTAAGCCAAAGTCTAGACTTTCGACCCTCGCATTCTGACGAAAAATGCCTTACTGTGGCCGCCATCTTGTCGTGGACCCTAATACTTTTGAGTTTAAGGGCGACATCTTTTCCTCAGCGTGGGTCTTATGTGTATTATTTCTATAAATGCTACTTGCATATAGCTAGGAGTCAACTATAAAATTGTAGTTTCAACTGGCGTGAGAGATGCCAGTAAGCCAAAGTCTAGACTTTCGACCCTCGCATTCTGACGAAAAATGCCTTACTGTGGCCGCCATCTTGTCGTGGACCCTAATACTTTTGAGTTTAAGGAGCGACATCTTTTCCTCAGCGTGGGTCTTATGTGTATTATTTCTATAAATGCTACTTGCATATAGCTAGGAGTCAATTAAAATTGTAGTTTCAACTGCGTGAGAGATGCCAGAGCCATCTAGACTTGATTCTGCCAGAAAATGCCTCAGAATGCGTGGATCTTGTACATATTATTTTTATAAAGCTACTTGAATTTAGCGAGGAGTCAACTATAAAATTGTAGTTACAACTGGCGTGAGAGATGCCAGTAAGCCAAAGTCTAGACTTTCGACCCTCGCATTCTGACGAAAAATGCCTTACTGTGGCCGCCATCTTGTCGTGGACCCTAATACTTTTGAGTTTAAGGAGCGACATCTTTTCCTCAGCGTGGGTCTTATGTGTATTATTTCTATAAATGCTACTTGCATATAGCTAGGAGTCAACTATAAAATTGTAGTTTCAACTGGCGTGAGAGATGCCAGTAAGCCAAAGTCTAGACTTTCGACCCTCGCATTCTGACGAAAAATGCCTTACTGTGGCCGCCATCTTGTCGTGGACCCTAATACTTTTGAGTTTAAGGAGCGACATCTTTTCCTCAGCGTGGGTCTTATGTGTATTATTTCTATAAATGCTACTTGCATATAGCTAGGAGTCAACTATAAAATTGTAGTTTCAACTGGCGTGAGAGATGCCAGTAAGCCAAAGTCTAGACTTTCGACCCTCGCATTCTGACGAAAAATGCCTTACTGTGGCCGCCATCTTGTCGTGGACCCTAATACTTTTGAGTTTAAGGAGCGACATCTTTTCCTCAGCGTGGGTCTTATGTGTATTATTTCTATAAATGCTACTTGCATATAGCTAGGAGTCAACTATAAAATTGTAGTTTCAACTGGCGTGAGAGATGCCAGTAAGCCAAAGTCTAGACTTTCGACCCTCGCATTCTGACGAAAAATGCCTTACTGTGGCCGCCATCTTGTCGTGGACCCTAATACTTTTGAGTTTAAGGAGCGACATCTTTTCCTCAGCGTGGGTCTTATGTGTATTATTTCTATAAATGCTACTTGCATATAGCTAGGAGTCAACTATAAAATTGTAGTTTCAACTGGCGTGAGAGATGCCAGTAAGCCAAAGTCTAGACTTTCGACCCTCGCATTCTGACGAAAAATGCCTTACTGTGGCCGCCATCTTGTCGTGGACCCTAATACTTTTGAGTTTAAGGAGCGACATCTTTTCCTCAGCGTGGGTCTTATGTGTATTATTTCTATAAATGCTACTTGCATATAGCTAGGAGTCAACTATAAAATTGTAGTTTCAACTGGCGTGAGAGATGCCAGTAAGCCAAAGTCTAGACTTTCGACCCTCGCATTCTGACGAAAAATGCCTTACTGTGGCCGCCATCTTGTCGTGGACCCTAATACTTTTGAGTTTAAGGAGCGACATCTTTTCCTCAGCGTGGGTCTTATGTGTATTATTTCTATAAATGCTACTTGCATATAGCTAGGAGTCAACTATAAAATTGTAGTTTCAACTGGCGTGAGAGAATGCCAGTAAGCCAAAGTCTAGACTTTCGACCCTCGCATTCTGACGAAAAATGCCTTACTGTGGCCGCCATCTTGTCGTGGACCCTAATACTTTTGAGTTTAAGGAGCGACATCTTTTCCTCAGCGTGGGTCTTATGTGTATTATTTCTATAAATGCTACTTGCATATAGCTAGGAGTCAACTATAAAATTGTAGTTTCAACTGGCGTGAGAGATGCCAGTAAGCCAAAGTCTAGACTTTCGACCCTCGCATTCTGACGAAAAATGCCTCAGAATGCGTGGATCTTGTACATATTATTTTTATAAAAGCTACTTGAATATAGCGAGGAGTCAACTATAAAATTGTAGTTGCAACTGGCGTGAGAGAATTGTAAGCCAAAGTCTAGACTTTCGACCCTCGCATTCTGACGAAAAATGCCTTACTGTGGCCGCCATCTTGTCGTGGACCCTAATACTTTTGAGTTTAAGGAGCGACATCTTTTCCTCAGCGTGGGTCTTATGTGTATTATTTCTATAAATGCTACTTGCATATAGCTAGGAGTCAACTATAAAATTGTAGTTTCAACTGGCGTGAGAGATGCCAGTAAGCCAAAGTCTAGACTTTCGACCCTCGCATTCTGACGAAAAATGCCTTACTGTGGCCGCCATCTTGTCGTGGACCCTAATACTTTTGAGTTTAAGGAGCGACATCTTTTCCTCAGCGTGGGTCTTATGTGTATTATTTCTATAAATGCTACTTGCATATAGCTAGGAGTCAACTATAAAATTGTAGTTTCAACTGGCGTGAGAGATGCCAGTAAGCCAAAGTCTAGACTTTCGACCCTCGCATTCTGACGAAAAATGCCTTACTGTGGCCGCCATCTTGTCGTGGACCCTAATACTTTTGAGTTTAAGGAGCGACATCTTTTCCTCAGCGTGGGTCTTATGTGTATTATTTCTATAAATGCTACTTGCATATAGCTAGGAGTCAACTATAAAATTGTAGTTTCAACTGGCGTGAGAGATGCCAGTAAGCCAAAGTCTAGACTTTCGACCCTCGCATTCTGACGAAAAATGCCTTACTGTGGCCGCCATCTTGTCGTGGACCCTAATACTTTTGAGTTTAAGGAGCGACATCTTTTCCTCAGCGTGGGTCTTATGTGTATTATTTCTATAAATGCTACTTGCATATAGCTAGGAGTCAACTATAAAATTGTAGTTTCAACTGGCGTGAGAGATGCCAGTAAGCCAAAGTCTAGACTTTCGACCCTCGCATTCTGACGAAAAATGCCTTACTGTGGCCGCCATCTTGTCGTGGACCCTAATACTTTTGAGTTTAAGGAGCGACATCTTTTCCTCAGCGTGGGTCTTATGTGTGTATTATTTCTATAAATGCTACTTGCATATAGCTAGGAGTCAACTATAAAATTGTAGTTTCAACTGGCGTGAGAGATGCCAGTAAGCCAAAGTCTAGACTTTCGACCCTCGCATTCTGACGAAAAATGCCTTACTGTGGCCGCCATCTTGTCGTGGACCCTAATACTTTTGAGTTTAAGGAGCGACATCTTTTCCTCAGCGTGGGTCTTATGTGTATTATTTTCTATAAATGCTACTTGCATATAGCTAGGAGTCAACTATAAAATTGTAGTTTCAACTGGCGTGAGAGATGCCAGTAAGCCAAAGTCTAGACTTTCGACCCTCGCATTCTGACGAAAAATGCCTTACTGTGGCCGCCATCTTGTCGTGGACCCTAATACTTTTGAGTTAAGGAGCGACATCTTTTCCTCAGCGTGGGTCTTATGTGTATTATTTCTATAAATGCTACTTGCATATAGCTAGGAGTCAACTATAAAATTGTAGTTCAACTGGCGTGAGAGATGCCAGTAAGCCAAAGTCTAGACTTTCGACCTCGCATTCTGACGAAAAATGCCTTACTGTGGCCGCCATCTGTCGTGGACCCTAATACTTTTGGTTTAAGGAGCGACATCTTTTCCTCAGCGTGGGTCTTATGTGTATTATTTCTATAAATGCTACTTGCATATAGCTAGGAGTCAACTATAAAATTGTAGTTTCAACTGGCGTGAGGATGCCAGTAAGCCAAAGTCTAGACTTTCGACCCTCGCATTCTGACGAAAAATGCCTTACTGTGGCCGCCATCTTGTCGTGGACCCTAATACTTTGAGTTTAAGGAGCGACATCTTTTCCTCAGCGTGGGTCTTATGTGTATTATTTCTATAATGCTACTTGCATATAGCTAGGAGTCAACTATAAAATTGTAGTTTCAACTGGCGTGAGAGGATGCCAGTAAGCCAAAGTCTAGACTTCGACCCTCGCATTCTGACGAAAAATGCCTTACTGTGGCCGCCATCTTGTCGTGGACCCTAATACTTTTGAGTTTAAGGAGCGACATCTTTTCCTCAGCGTGGGTCTTATGTGTATTATTTCTATAAATGCTACTTGCATATAGCTAGGAGTCAACTATAAAATTGTAGTTTCAACTGGGCGTGAGAGATGCCAGTAAGCCAAAGTCTAGACTTTCGACCCTCGCATTCTGACGAAAAATGCCTTACTGTGGCCGCCATCTTGTCGTGGACCCTAATACTTTTGAGTTAAGGAGCGACATCTTTTCCTCAGCGTGGGTCTTATGTGTATTATTTCTATAAATGCTACTTGCATATAGCTAGGAGTCAACTATAAAATTGTAGTTTCAACTGGCGTGAGGGAAGCCAGTAAGCCAAAGTCTAGACTTTCGACCCTCGCATTCTGACGAAAAATGCCTTACTGTGGCCGCCATCTTGTCGTGGACCCTAATACTTTGAGTTTAAGGAGCGACATCTTTTCCTCAGCGTGGGTCTTATGTGTATTATTTCTATAAATGCTACTTGCATATAGCTAGGAGTCAACTATAAATTGTAGTTTCAACTGGGCGTGAGGAAGCCAGTAAGCCAAAGTCTAGACTTTCGACCCTCGCATTCTGACGAAAAATGCCTTACTGTGGCCGCCATCTTGTCGTGGACCCTAATACTTTTTGAGTTTAAGGAGCGACATCTTTCCTCAGCGTGGGTCTTATGTGTATTATTTCTATAAATGCTACTTGCATATAGCTAGGAGTCAACTATAAAATTGTAGTTTCAACTGGCGTGAGAGATGCCAGTAAGCCAAAGTCTAGACCCTCGCATTCTGACGAAAAATGCCTTACTGTGGCCGCCATCTTGTCGTGGACCCTAATACTTTTGAGTTTAAGGAGCGACATCTTTTCCTCAGCGTGGGTCTTATGTGTATTATTTCTATAAATGCTACTTGCATATAGCTAGGAGTCAACTATAAAATTGTAGTTTCAACTGGCGTGAGAGATGCCAGTAAGCCAAAGTCTAGACTTTCGACCCTCGCATTCTGACGAAAAATGCCTTACTGTGGCCGCCATCTTGTCGTGGACCCTAATACTTTTGAGTTTAAGGAGCGACATCTTTTCCTCAGCGTGGGTCTTATGTGTATTATTTCTATAAATGCTATTGCATATAGCTAGGAGTCAACTATAAAATTGTAGTTTCAACTGGCGTGAGAGATGCCAGTAAGCCAAAGTCTAGACTTTCGACCTCGCATTCTGACGAAAAATGCCTTACTGTGGCCGCATCTTGTCGTGGACCCTAATACTTTTTGAGTTTAAGGAGCGACATCTTTTCCTCAGCGTGGGTCTTATGTGTATTATTTCTATAAATGCTACTTGCATATAGCTAGGAGTCAACTATAAAATTGTAGTTTCAACTGGCGTGAGAGATGCCAGTAAGCCAAAGTCTAGACCCTCGCATTCTGACGAAAAATGCCTTACTGTGGCCGCCATCTTGTCGTGGACCCTAATACTTTTGAGTTTAAGGAGCGACATCTTTTCCTCAGCGTGGGTCTTATGTGTATTATTTCTAATAAATGCTACTTGCAATAGCTAGGAGTCAACTATAAAATTGTAGTTTCACTGGCGTGGGAGATGCCAGTAAGCCAAAGTCTAGACTTTCGACCCTCGCATTCTGACGAAAAATGCCTTACTGTGGCCGCCATCTTGTCGTGGACCCTAATACTTTTGAGTTTAAGGAGCGACATCTTTTCCTCAGCGTGGGTCTTATGTGTATTATTTCTATAAATGCTACTTGCATATAGCTAGGAGTCAACTATAAAATTGTAGTTTCAACTGGCGTGAGGGATGCCAGTAAGCCAAAGTCTAGACTTTCGACCCTCGCATTCTGACGAAAAATGCCTTACTGTGGCCGCCATCTTGTCGTGGACCCTAATACTTTTGAGTTTAAGGAGCGACATCTTTTCCTCAGCGTGGGTCTTATGTGTATTATTTCTATAAATGCTACTTGCATATAGCTAGGAGTCAACTATAAAATTGTAGTTTCAACTGGCGTGAGAGATGCCAGTAAGCAAAGTCTAGACTTTCGACCCTCGCATTCTGACGAAAAATGCCTTACTGTGGCCGCCATCTTGTCGTGGACCCTAAATACTTTTGAGGTTAAGGAGCGACATCTTTTCCTCAGCGTGGGTCTTATGTGTATTATTTCTATAAATGCTACTTGCATATAGCTAGGAGTCAACTATAAAATTGTAGTTTCAACTGGCGTGAGAGATGCCAGTAAGCCAAAGTCTAGACTTTCGACCCTCGCATTCTGACGAAAAATGCCTTACTGTGGCCGCCATCTTGTCGTGGACCCTAAATACTTTGAGTTTAAGGAGCGACATCTTTTCTCTCAGCGTTGGGTCTTATGTGTATTTATTTCTATAAATGCTACTTGCATATAGCTAGGAGTCAACTATAAAAATTGTAGTTTCAACTGGCGTGAGGGAAGCCAGTAAGCCAAAGTCTAGACTTTCGACCCTCGCATTCTGACGAAAAATGCCTTACTGTGGCCGCCATCTTGTCGTGGACCCTAATACTTTTGAGTTTTAAGGAGCGATATCTTTTCCTCAGCGTGGGTCTTATGTGTATTATTTCTATAAATGCTACTTGCATATAGCTAGGAGTCAACTATAAAAATTGTAGTTTCAACTGGCGTGAGAGAATGCCAGTAAGCCAAAGTCTAGACTTTCGACCCTCGCATTCTGACGAAAAATGCCTTACTGTGGCCGCCATCTTGTCGTGGACCCTAATACTTTTGAGTTTTAAGGAGCGACATCTTTTCCTCAGGCGTGGGTCTTATGTGTATTATTTCTATAAATGCTACTTGCATTATAGCTAGGAGTCAACTATAAAATTGTAGTTTCAAACTGGCTGAAGAAGCCAGTAAGCAAAGTCTAGACTTTTCGACCTCGCATTCTGAAAATTATTGCTATAATTAATTGTAGTTTTCAACTGGGTGAGGAGCCAGTAACCAAAGTTAGACTTTCGACCCTCGCATTTACGAAAATCCTTCTGTGCGCCATCTGTCGTGGACCCTAATACTTTTGAGTTTAAGGAGCGACATCTTTTTCCTCAGCGTGGGTCTTATGTGTATTATTTCTATAAATGCTACTTGCATATAGCTAGGAGTCAACTATAAAATGTAGTTTCAACTGGCGTGAGAGATGCCAGTAAGCCAAAGTCTAGACTTCGACCCTCGCATTCTGACGAAAAATGCCTTATGTGGCCGCCATCTTGTCGTGGACCCTAATACTTTTGAGTTTAAGGAGCGACATCTTTTCCTCAGCGTGGGTTTATGTGTATTATTTCTATAAATGCTACTTGCATATAGCTAGGAGTCACTATAAATTGAGTTTCAACTGGCGTGAGAGATGCCAGTAAGCCAAAGTTAGACTTCGACCCTCGCATTCTGACGAAAAATGCTTACTGTGGCCGCCATCTTGTCGTGGACCCTAATACTTTTGAGTTTAAGGAGCGACATCTTTTCCTCAGCGTGGGTCTTATGTGTATTATTTCTATAAATGCTACTTTCATATAGCTAGGAGTCAACTATAAAATTGTAGTTTCAACTGGCGTGAGAGATGCCAGTAAGCAAAGTTAGACTTCGACCGCTTCGACAATGCTCTGGGCATCTGTCGTGGACCCTAATCTTGAGTTTAAGAGCCATCTTTTCTCAGCGTGGTCTTATGTGTATTTTTCTATAAATGCTACTTTCATATAGCTAGGAGTCAACTATAAAATTGTAGTTTCAACTGGCGTGAGAGATGCCAGTAAGCCAAAAGTCAGACTTTCGACCCTCGCATTCTGACGAAAAATGCCTTACTGTGGCCGCCATCTTGTCGTGGACCCTAATACTTTTGAGTTTAAGGAGCGGACATCTTTTCCTCAGCGTGGGTCTTATGTGTATTATTTCTATAAATGCTACTTGCATATAGCTAGGAGTCAACTATAAAATTGTAGTTTCAACTGGCGTGAGAGATGCCAGTAAGCCAAAGTCTAGACTTTCGACCTCGCATTCTGACGAAAAATGCCTTACTGTGGCCGCCATCTTGTCGTGGACCCTAATACTTTTGAGTTTAAGGAGCGACATCTTTTCCTCAGCGTGGGTCTTATGTGTATTATTTCTATAAATGCTACTTGCATATAGCTAGGAGTCAACTATAAAATTGTAGTTTCAACTGGCGTGAGAGATGCCAGTAAGCCAAAGTCTAGACTTTCGACCCTCGCATTCTGACGAAAAATGCCTTACTGTGGCCGCCATCTTGTCGTGGACCCTAATACTTTTGAGTTTAAGGAGCGACATCTTTTCCTCAGCGTGGGTCTTATGTGTATTATTTCTATAAATGCTACTTGCATATAGCTAGGAGTCAACTATAAAATTGTAGTTTCAAACTGGCGTGAGAGATGCCAGTAAGCCAAAGTCTAGACTTTCGACCTCGCATTCTGACGAAAAATGCCTTACTGTGGCCGCCATCTTGTCGTGGACCCTAATACTTTTGAGTTTAAGGAGCGACATCTTTCCTCAGCGTGGGTCTTATGTGTATTATTTCTATAAATGCTACTTGCATATAGCTAGGAGTCAACTATAAAAATTGTAGTTTCAACTGGCGTGAGAGATGCCAGTAAGCCAAAGTCTAGACTTTCGACCTCGCATTCTGACGAAAAATGCCTTACTGTGGCCGCCATCTTGTCGTGGACCCTAATACTTTTGAGTTTAAGGAGCGACATCTTTTCCTCAGCGTGGGTCTTATGTGTATTATTTCTATAAATGCTACTTGCATATAGCTAGGAGTCAACTATAAAATTGTAGTTTCAACTGGCGTGAGAGATGCCAGTAAGCCAAAGTCTAGACCCTCGCATTCTGACGAAAAATGCCTTACTGTGGCCGCCATCTTGTTCGTGGACCCTAATACTTTTGAGTTTAAGGAGCGACATCTTTTCCTCAGCGTGGGGTCTTATGTGTATTATTTCTATAAAATGCTACTTGCATATAGCTAGGAGTCAACTATAAAATTGTAGTTTCAACTGGCGTGGAGAAGATGCCAGTAAGCCAAAGTCTAGACTTCGACCCTCGCATTCTGACGAAAAAATGCCTTACTGTGGCCGCCATCTTGTCGTGGACCCAATACTTTTGAGTTTAAGGAGCGACATCTTTTCCTCAGCGTGGGTCTTATGTGTTTATTTTTATAAATGCTACTTGTAATATAGCTAGGAGTCAACTATAAAATTGTAGTTTCAACTGGCGTGAGGGAAGCCAGTAAGCCAAAGTCTAGACTTTCGACCCTCGCATTCTGACGAAAAATGCCTTACTGTGGCCGCCATCTTGTCGTGGACCCTAATACTTTTGAGTTTAAGGAGCGACATCTTTTCCTCAGCGTGGGTCTTATGTGTATTATTTCTATAAATGCTACTTGCATATAGCTAGGAGTCAACTATAAAATTGTAGTTTCAACTGGCGTGAGAGATGCCAGTAAGCCAAAGTCTAGACTTTCGACCCTCGCATTCTGACGAAAAATGCCTTACTGTGGCCGCCATCTTGTCGTGGACCCTAATACTTTTGAGTTTAAGGAGCGACATCTTTTCCTCAGCGTGGGTCTTATGTGTATTATTTCTATAAATGCTACTTGCATATAGCTAGGAGTCAACTATAAAATTGTAGTTTCAACTGGCGTGAGAGATGCCAGTAAGCCAAAGTCTAGACTTTCGACCCTCGCATTCTGACGAAAAATGCCTTACTGTGGCCGCCATCTTGTCGTGGACCCTAATACTTTTGAGTTTAAGGAGCGACATCTTTTCCTCAGCGTGGGTCTTATGTGTATTATTTTATAAATGCTACTTGCATATAGCTAGAGTCAACTATAAAATTGTAGTTTCAACTGGCGTGAGGGAAGCCAGTAAGCCAAAGTCTAGACTTTCGACCCTCGCATTCTGACGAAAAATGCCCTTACTGTGGCCGCCATCTTGTCGTGGACCCTAATACTTTTGAGTTTAAGGAGCGATCATCTTTTCCTCAGCGTGGGTCTTATGTTATTATTTCGTATAAATGCTACTTGCATATAGCTAGGAGTCAACCTATAAAATTGTAGTTTCAACTGGCGTAGAATGCCAGTAAGCCAAAGTCTAGACTTTCGACCCTCGCATTCTGACGAAAAATGCCTATCGTGGCCGCCATCTTGTCGTGGACCCTAATACTTTTGAGTTTAAGGAGCGACATCTTTTCCTCAGCGTGGGTCTTATGTGTATTATTCTTATAAATGCTACTTGCATATAGCTAGGAGTCAACTATAAAATTGTAGTTTCAACTGGCGTGAGGAAGCCAGTAAGCCAAAGTCTAGACTTTCGACCCTCGCATTCTGACGAAAAATGCCTTACTGTGGCCGCCATCTTGTCGTGGACCCTAATACTTTTGAGTTTAAGGGCGACATCTTTTCCTCAGCGTGGGTCTTATGTGTATTATTTCTATAAATGCTACTTGCATATAGCTAGGAGTCAACTATAAAATTGTAGTTTCAACTGGCGTGAGAGATGCCAGTAAGCCAAAGTCTAGACTTTCGACCCTCGCATTCTGACGAAAAATGCCTTACTGTGGCCGCCATCTTGTCGTGGACCCTAATACTTTTGAGTTTAAGGAGCGACATCTTTTCCTCAGCGTGGGTCTTATGTGTATTATTTCTATAAATGCTACTTGCATATAGCTAGGAGTCAATTAAAATTGTAGTTTCAACTGCGTGAGAGATGCCAGAGCCATCTAGACTTGATTCTGCCAGAAAATGCCTCAGAATGCGTGGATCTTGTACATATTATTTTTATAAAGCTACTTGAATTTAGCGAGGAGTCAACTATAAAATTGTAGTTGCAACTGGCGTGAGAGAAGCCAGTAAGCCAAAGTCTAGACTTTCGACCCTCGCATTCTGACGAAAAATGCCTTACTGTGGCCGCCATCTTGTCGTGGACCCTAATACTTTTGAGTTTAAGGAGCGACATCTTTTCCTCAGCGTGGGTCTTATGTGTATTATTTCTATAAATGCTACTTGCATATAGCTAGGAGTCAACTATAAAATTGTAGTTTCAACTGGCGTGAGAGATGCCAGTAAGCCAAAGTCTAGACTTTCGACCCTCGCATTCTGACGAAAAATGCCTTACTGTGGCCGCCATCTTGTCGTGGACCCTAATACTTTTGAGTTTAAGGAGCGACATCTTTTCCTCAGCGTGGGTCTTATGTGTATTATTTCTATAAATGCTACTTGCATATAGCTAGGAGTCAACTATAAAATTGTAGTTTCAACTGGCGTGAGAGATGCCAGTAAGCCAAAGTCTAGACTTTCGACCCTCGCATTCTGACGAAAAATGCCTTACTGTGGCCGCCATCTTGTCGTGGACCCTAATACTTTTGAGTTTAAGGAGCGACATCTTTTCCTCAGCGTGGGTCTTATGTGTATTATTTCTATAAATGCTACTTGCATATAGCTAGGAGTCAACTATAAAATTGTAGTTTCAACTGGCGTGAGAGATGCCAGTAAGCCAAAGTCTAGACTTTCGACCCTCGCATTCTGACGAAAAATGCCTTACTGTGGCCGCCATCTTGTCGTGGACCCTAATACTTTTGAGTTTAAGGAGCGACATCTTTTCCTCAGCGTGGGTCTTATGTGTATTATTTCTATAAATGCTACTTGCATATAGCTAGGAGTCAACTATAAAATTGTAGTTTCAACTGGCGTGAGAGATGCCAGTAAGCCAAAGTCTAGACTTTCGACCCTCGCATTCTGACGAAAAATGCCTTACTGTGGCCGCCATCTTGTCGTGGACCCTAATACTTTTGAGTTTAAGGAGCGACATCTTTTCCTCAGCGTGGGTCTTATGTGTATTATTTCTATAAATGCTACTTGCATATAGCTAGGAGTCAACTATAAAATTGTAGTTTCAACTGGCGTGAGAGATGCCAGTAAGCCAAAGTCTAGACTTTCGACCCTCGCATTCTGACGAAAAATGCCTTACTGTGGCCGCCATCTTGTCGTGGACCCTAATACTTTTGAGTTTAAGGAGCGACATCTTTTCCTCAGCGTGGGTCTTATGTGTATTATTTCTATAAATGCTACTTGCATATAGCTAGGAGTCAACTATAAAATTGTAGTTTCAACTGGCGTGAGAGAATGCCAGTAAGCCAAAGTCTAGACTTTCGACCCTCGCATTCTGACGAAAAATGCCTTACTGTGGCCGCCATCTTGTCGTGGACCCTAATACTTTTGAGTTTAAGGAGCGACATCTTTTCCTCAGCGTGGGTCTTATGTGTATTGTTTCTATAAATGCTACTTGCATATAGCTAGGAGTCAACTATAAAATTGTAGTTACAACTGGCGTGAGAGATGCCAGTAAGCCAAAGTCTAGACTTTCGACCCTCGCATTCTGACGAAAAATGCCTCAGAATGCGTGGATCTTGTACATATTATTTTTATAAAAGCTACTTGAATTTAGCGAGGAGTCAACTATAAAATTGTAGTTGCAACTGGCGTGAGAGAATTGTAAGCCAAAGTCTAGACTTTCGACCCTCGCATTCTGACGAAAAATGCCTTACTGTGGCCGCCATCTTGTCGTGGACCCTAATACTTTTGAGTTTAAGGAGCGACATCTTTTCCTCAGCGTGGGTCTTATGTGTATTATTTCTATAAATGCTACTTGCATATAGCTAGGAGTCAACTATAAAATTGTAGTTTCAACTGGCGTGAGAGATGCCAGTAAGCCAAAGTCTAGACTTTCGACCCTCGCATTCTGACGAAAAATGCCTTACTGTGGCCGCCATCTTGTCGTGGACCCTAATACTTTTGAGTTTAAGGAGCGACATCTTTTCCTCAGCGTGGGTCTTATGTGTATTATTTCTATAAATGCTACTTGCATATAGCTAGGAGTCAACTATAAAATTGTAGTTTCAACTGGCGTGAGAGATGCCAGTAAGCCAAAGTCTAGACTTTCGACCCTCGCATTCTGACGAAAAATGCCTTACTGTGGCCGCCATCTTGTCGTGGACCCTAATACTTTTGAGTTTAAGGAGCGACATCTTTTCCTCAGCGTGGGTCTTATGTGTATTATTTCTATAAATGCTACTTGCATATAGCTAGGAGTCAACTATAAAATTGTAGTTTCAACTGGCGTGAGAGATGCCAGTAAGCCAAAGTCTAGACTTTCGACCCTCGCATTCTGACGAAAAATGCCTTACTGTGGCCGCCATCTTGTCGTGGACCCTAATACTTTTGAGTTTAAGGAGCGACATCTTTTCCTCAGCGTGGGTCTTATGTGTATTATTTCTATAAATGCTACTTGCATATAGCTAGGAGTCAACTATAAAATTGTAGTTTCAACTGGCGTGAGAGATGCCAGTAAGCCAAAGTCTAGACTTTCGACCCTCGCATTCTGACGAAAAATGCCTTACTGTGGCCGCCATCTTGTCGTGGACCCTAATACTTTTGAGTTTAAGGAGCGACATCTTTTCCTCAGCGTGGGTCTTATGTGTATTATTTCTATAAATGCTACTTGCATATAGCTAGGAGTCAACTATAAAATTGTAGTTTCAACTGGCGTGAGAGATGCCAGTAAGCCAAAGTCTAGACTTTCGACCCTCGCATTCTGACGAAAAATGCCTTACTGTGGCCGCCATCTTGTCGTGGACCCTAATACTTTTGAGTTTAAGGAGCGACATCTTTTCCTCAGCGTGGGTCTTATGTGTATTATTTCTATAAATGCTACTTGCATATAGCTAGGAGTCAACTATAAAATTGTAGTTTCAACTGGCGTGAGAGAAGCCAGTAAGCCAAAGTCTAGACTTTCGACCCTCGCATTCTGACGAAAAATGCCTTACTGTGGCCGCCATCTTGTCGTGGACCCTAATACTTTTGAGTTTAAGGGCGACATCTTTTCCTCAGCGTGGGTCTTATGTGTATTATTTCTATAAATGCTACTTGCATATAGCTAGGAGTCAACTATAAAATTGTAGTTTCAACTGGCGTGAGAGAAGCCAGTAAGCCAAAGTCTAGACTTTCGACCCTCGCATTCTGACGAAAAATGCCTTACTGTGGCCGCCATCTTGTCGTGGACCCTAAAATACTTTTGGTTTAAGGAGCGACATCTTTTCCTCAGCGTGGGTCTTATGTGTATTATTTCTATAAATGCTACTTGCATATAGCTAGGAGTCAACTATAAAATTGTAGTTTCAACTGGCGTGAGGATGCCAGTAAGCCAAAGTCTAGACTTTCGACCCTCGCATTCTGACGAAAAATGCCTTACTGTGGCCGCCATCTTGTCGTGGACCCTAATACTTTGAGTTTAAGGAGCGACATCTTTTCCTCAGCGTGGGTCTTATGTGTATTATTTCTATAATGCTACTTGCATATAGCTAGGAGTCAACTATAAAATTGTAGTTTCAACTGGCGTGAGAGGATGCCAGTAAGCCAAAGTCTAGACTTCGACCCTCGCATTCTGACGAAAAATGCCTTACTGTGGCCGCCATCTTGTCGTGGACCCTAATACTTTTGAGTTTAAGGAGCGACATCTTTTCCTCAGCGTGGGTCTTATGTGTATTATTTCTATAAATGCTACTTGCATATAGCTAGGAGTCAACTATAAAATTGTAGTTTCAACTGGGCGTGAGAGATGCCAGTAAGCCAAAGTCTAGACTTTCGACCCTCGCATTCTGACGAAAAATGCCTTACTGTGGCCGCCATCTTGTCGTGGACCCTAATACTTTTGAGTTAAGGAGCGACATCTTTTCCTCAGCGTGGGTCTTATGTGTATTATTTCTATAAATGCTACTTGCATATAGCTAGGAGTCAACTATAAAATTGTAGTTTCAACTGGCGTGAGGGAAGCCAGTAAGCCAAAGTCTAGACTTTCGACCCTCGCATTCTGACGAAAAATGCCTTACTGTGGCCGCCATCTTGTCGTGGACCCTAATACTTTGAGTTTAAGGAGCGACATCTTTTCCTCAGCGTGGGTCTTATGTGTATTATTTCTATAAATGCTACTTGCATATAGCTAGGAGTCAACTATAAATTGTAGTTTCAACTGGGCGTGAGGAAGCCAGTAAGCCAAAGTCTAGACTTTCGACCCTCGCATTCTGACGAAAAATGCCTTACTGTGGCCGCCATCTTGTCGTGGACCCTAATACTTTTTGAGTTTAAGGAGCGACATCTTTCCTCAGCGTGGGTCTTATGTGTATTATTTCTATAAATGCTACTTGCATATAGCTAGGAGTCAACTATAAAATTGTAGTTTCAACTGGCGTGAGAGATGCCAGTAAGCCAAAGTCTAGACCCTCGCATTCTGACGAAAAATGCCTTACTGTGGCCGCCATCTTGTCGTGGACCCTAATACTTTTGAGTTTAAGGAGCGACATCTTTTCCTCAGCGTGGGTCTTATGTGTATTATTTCTATAAATGCTACTTGCATATAGCTAGGAGTCAACTATAAAATTGTAGTTTCAACTGGCGTGAGAGATGCCAGTAAGCCAAAGTCTAGACTTTCGACCCTCGCATTCTGACGAAAAATGCCTTACTGTGGCCGCCATCTTGTCGTGGACCCTAATACTTTTGAGTTTAAGGAGCGACATCTTTTCCTCAGCGTGGGTCTTATGTGTATTATTTCTATAAATGCTATTGCATATAGCTAGGAGTCAACTATAAAATTGTAGTTTCAACTGGCGTGAGAGATGCCAGTAAGCCAAAGTCTAGACTTTCGACCTCGCATTCTGACGAAAAATGCCTTACTGTGGCCGCATCTTGTCGTGGACCCTAATACTTTTTGAGTTTAAGGAGCGACATCTTTTCCTCAGCGTGGGTCTTATGTGTATTATTTCTATAAATGCTACTTGCATATAGCTAGGAGTCAACTATAAAATTGTAGTTTCAACTGGCGTGAGAGATGCCAGTAAGCCAAAGTCTAGACCCTCGCATTCTGACGAAAAATGCCTTACTGTGGCCGCCATCTTGTCGTGGACCCTAATACTTTTGAGTTTAAGGAGCGACATCTTTTCCTCAGCGTGGGTCTTATGTGTATTATTTCTAATAAATGCTACTTGCAATAGCTAGGAGTCAACTATAAAATTGTAGTTTCACTGGCGTGGGAGATGCCAGTAAGCCAAAGTCTAGACTTTCGACCCTCGCATTCTGACGAAAAATGCCTTACTGTGGCCGCCATCTTGTCGTGGACCCTAATACTTTTGAGTTTAAGGAGCGACATCTTTTCCTCAGCGTGGGTCTTATGTGTATTATTTCTATAAATGCTACTTGCATATAGCTAGGAGTCAACTATAAAATTGTAGTTTCAACTGGCGTGAGGGATGCCAGTAAGCCAAAGTCTAGACTTTCGACCCTCGCATTCTGACGAAAAATGCCTTACTGTGGCCGCCATCTTGTCGTGGACCCTAATACTTTTGAGTTTAAGGAGCGACATCTTTTCCTCAGCGTGGGTCTTATGTGTATTATTTCTATAAATGCTACTTGCATATAGCTAGGAGTCAACTATAAAATTGTAGTTTCAACTGGCGTGAGAGATGCCAGTAAGCAAAGTCTAGACTTTCGACCCTCGCATTCTGACGAAAAATGCCTTACTGTGGCCGCCATCTTGTCGTGGACCCTAAATACTTTTGAGGTTAAGGAGCGATATCTTTTCCTCAGCGTGGGTCTTATGTGTATTATTTCTATAAATGCTACTTGCATATAGCTAGGAGTCAACTATAAAATTGTAGTTTCAACTGGCGTGAGAGATGCCAGTAAGCCAAAGTCTAGACTTTCGACCCTCGCATTCTGACGAAAAATGCCTTACTGTGGCCGCCATCTTGTCGTGGACCCTAAATACTTTGAGTTTAAGGAGCGACATCTTTTCTCTCAGCGTTGGGTCTTATGTGTATTTATTTCTATAAATGCTACTTGCATATAGCTAGGAGTCAACTATAAAAATTGTAGTTTCAACTGGCGTGAGGGAAGCCAGTAAGCCAAAGTCTAGACTTTCGACCCTCGCATTCTGACGAAAAATGCCTTACTGTGGCCGCCATCTTGTCGTGGACCCTAATACTTTTGAGTTTTAAGGAGCGATATCTTTTCCTCAGCGTGGGTCTTATGTGTATTATTTCTATAAATGCTACTTGCATATAGCTAGGAGTCAACTATAAAAATTGTAGTTTCAACTGGCGTGAGAGAATGCCAGTAAGCCAAAGTCTAGACTTTCGACCCTCGCATTCTGACGAAAAATGCCTTACTGTGGCCGCCATCTTGTCGTGGACCCTAATACTTTTGAGTTTTAAGGAGCGACATCTTTTCCTCAGGCGTGGGTCTTATGTGTATTATTTCTATAAATGCTACTTGCATTATAGCTAGGAGTCAACTATAAAATTGTAGTTTCAAACTGGCTGAAGAAGCCAGTAAGCAAAGTCTAGACTTTTCGACCTCGCATTCTGAAAATTATTGCTATAATTAATTGTAGTTTTCAACTGGGTGAGGAGCCAGTAACCAAAGTTAGACTTTCGACCCTCGCATTTACGAAAATCCTTCTGTGCGCCATCTGTCGTGGACCCTAATACTTTTGAGTTTAAGGAGCGACATCTTTTTCCTCAGCGTGGGTCTTATGTGTATTATTTCTATAAATGCTACTTGCATATAGCTAGGAGTCAACTATAAAATGTAGTTTCAACTGGCGTGAGAGATGCCAGTAAGCCAAAGTCTAGACTTCGACCCTCGCATTCTGACGAAAAATGCCTTATGTGGCCGCCATCTTGTCGTGGACCCTAATACTTTTGAGTTTAAGGAGCGACATCTTTTCCTCAGCGTGGGTTTATGTGTATTATTTCTATAAATGCTACTTGCATATAGCTAGGAGTCACTATAAATTGAGTTTCAACTGGCGTGAGAGATGCCAGTAAGCCAAAGTTAGACTTCGACCCTCGCATTCTGACGAAAAATGCTTACTGTGGCCGCCATCTTGTCGTGGACCCTAATACTTTTGAGTTTAAGGAGCGACATCTTTTCCTCAGCGTGGGTCTTATGTGTATTATTTCTATAAATGCTACTTTCATATAGCTAGGAGTCAACTATAAAATTGTAGTTTCAACTGGCGTGAGAGATGCCAGTAAGCAAAGTTAGACTTCGACCGCTTCGACAATGCTCTGGGCATCTGTCGTGGACCCTAATCTTGAGTTTAAGAGCCATCTTTTCTCAGCGTGGTCTTATGTGTATTTTTCTATAAATGCTACTTTCATATAGCTAGGAGTCAACTATAAAATTGTAGTTTCAACTGGCGTGAGAGATGCCAGTAAGCCAAAAGTCAGACTTTCGACCCTCGCATTCTGACGAAAAATGCCTTACTGTGGCCGCCATCTTGTCGTGGACCCTAATACTTTTGAGTTTAAGGAGCGGACATCTTTTCCTCAGCGTGGGTCTTATGTGTATTATTTCTATAAATGCTACTTGCATATAGCTAGGAGTCAACTATAAAATTGTAGTTTCAACTGGCGTGAGAGATGCCAGTAAGCCAAAGTCTAGACCCTCGCATTCTGACGAAAAATGCCTTACTGTGGCCGCCATCTTGTCGTGGACCCTAATACTTTTGAGTTTAAGGAGCGACATCTTTTCCTCAGCGTGGGTCTTATGTGTATTATTTCTATAAATGCTACTTGCATATAGCTAGGAGTCAACTATAAAATTGTAGTTTCAACTGGCGTGAGAGATGCCAGTAAGCCAAAGTCTAGACTTTCGACCCTCGCATTCTGACGAAAAATGCCTTACTGTGGCCGCCATCTTGTCGTGGACCCTAATACTTTTGAGTTTAAGGAGCGACATCTTTTCCTCAGCGTGGGTCTTATGTGTATTATTTCTATAAATGCTACTTGCATATAGCTAGGAGTCAACTATAAAATTGTAGTTTCAAACTGGCGTGAGAGATGCCAGTAAGCCAAAGTCTAGACTTTCGACCTCGCATTCTGACGAAAAATGCCTTACTGTGGCCGCCATCTTGTCGTGGACCCTAATACTTTTGAGTTTAAGGAGCGACATCTTTCCTCAGCGTGGGTCTTATGTGTATTATTTCTATAAATGCTACTTGCATATAGCTAGGAGTCAACTATAAAAATTGTAGTTTCAACTGGCGTGAGAGATGCCAGTAAGCCAAAGTCTAGACTTTCGACCTCGCATTCTGACGAAAAATGCCTTACTGTGGCCGCCATCTTGTCGTGGACCCTAATACTTTTGAGTTTAAGGAGCGACATCTTTTCCTCAGCGTGGGTCTTATGTGTATTATTTCTATAAATGCTACTTGCATATAGCTAGGAGTCAACTATAAAATTGTAGTTTCAACTGGCGTGAGAGATGCCAGTAAGCCAAAGTCTAGACCCTCGCATTCTGACGAAAAATGCCTTACTGTGGCCGCCATCTTGTTCGTGGACCCTAATACTTTTGAGTTTAAGGAGCGACATCTTTTCCTCAGCGTGGGGTCTTATGTGTATTATTTCTATAAAATGCTACTTGCATATAGCTAGGAGTCAACTATAAAATTGTAGTTTCAACTGGCGTGGAGAAGATGCCAGTAAGCCAAAGTCTAGACTTCGACCCTCGCATTCTGACGAAAAAATGCCTTACTGTGGCCGCCATCTTGTCGTGGACCCAATACTTTTGAGTTTAAGGAGCGACATCTTTTCCTCAGCGTGGGTCTTATGTGTTTATTTTTATAAATGCTACTTGTAATATAGCTAGGAGTCAACTATAAAATTGTAGTTTCAACTGGCGTGAGGGAAGCCAGTAAGCCAAAGTCTAGACTTTCGACCCTCGCATTCTGACGAAAAATGCCTTACTGTGGCCGCCATCTTGTCGTGGACCCTAATACTTTTGAGTTTAAGGAGCGACATCTTTTCCTCAGCGTGGGTCTTATGTGTATTATTTCTATAAATGCTACTTGCATATAGCTAGGAGTCAACTATAAAATTGTAGTTTCAACTGGCGTGAGAGATGCCAGTAAGCCAAAGTCTAGACTTTCGACCCTCGCATTCTGACGAAAAATGCCTTACTGTGGCCGCCATCTTGTCGTGGACCCTAATACTTTTGAGTTTAAGGAGCGACATCTTTTCCTCAGCGTGGGTCTTATGTGTATTATTTCTATAAATGCTACTTGCATATAGCTAGGAGTCAACTATAAAATTGTAGTTTCAACTGGCGTGAGAGATGCCAGTAAGCCAAAGTCTAGACTTTCGACCCTCGCATTCTGACGAAAAATGCCTTACTGTGGCCGCCATCTTGTCGTGGACCCTAATACTTTTGAGTTTAAGGAGCGACATCTTTTCCTCAGCGTGGGTCTTATGTGTATTATTTTATAAATGCTACTTGCATATAGCTAGAGTCAACTATAAAATTGTAGTTTCAACTGGCGTGAGGGAAGCCAGTAAGCCAAAGTCTAGACTTTCGACCCTCGCATTCTGACGAAAAATGCCCTTACTGTGGCCGCCATCTTGTCGTGGACCCTAATACTTTTGAGTTTAAGGAGCGATCATCTTTTCCTCAGCGTGGGTCTTATGTTATTATTTCGTATAAATGCTACTTGCATATAGCTAGGAGTCAACCTATAAAATTGTAGTTTCAACTGGCGTAGAATGCCAGTAAGCCAAAGTCTAGACTTTCGACCCTCGCATTCTGACGAAAAATGCCTATCGTGGCCGCCATCTTGTCGTGGACCCTAATACTTTTGAGTTTAAGGAGCGACATCTTTTCCTCAGCGTGGGTCTTATGTGTATTATTCTTATAAATGCTACTTGCATATAGCTAGGAGTCAACTATAAAATTGTAGTTTCAACTGGCGTGAGGAAGCCAGTAAGCCAAAGTCTAGACTTTCGACCCTCGCATTCTGACGAAAAATGCCTTACTGTGGCCGCCATCTTGTCGTGGACCCTAATACTTTTGAGTTTAAGGGCGACATCTTTTCCTCAGCGTGGGTCTTATGTGTATTATTTCTATAAATGCTACTTGCATATAGCTAGGAGTCAACTATAAAATTGTAGTTTCAACTGGCGTGAGAGATGCCAGTAAGCCAAAGTCTAGACTTTCGACCCTCGCATTCTGACGAAAAATGCCTTACTGTGGCCGCCATCTTGTCGTGGACCCTAATACTTTTGAGTTTAAGGAGCGACATCTTTTCCTCAGCGTGGGTCTTATGTGTATTATTTCTATAAATGCTACTTGCATATAGCTAGGAGTCAATTAAAATTGTAGTTTCAACTGCGTGAGAGATGCCAGAGCCATCTAGACTTGATTCTGCCAGAAAATGCCTCAGAATGCGTGGATCTTGTACATATTATTTTTATAAAGCTACTTGAATTTAGCGAGGAGTCAACTATAAAATTGTAGTTGCAACTGGCGTGAGAGATGCCAGTAAGCCAAAGTCTAGACTTTCGACCCTCGCATTCTGACGAAAAATGCCTTACTGTGGCCGCCATCTTGTCGTGGACCCTAATACTTTTGAGTTTAAGGAGCGACATCTTTTCCTCAGCGTGGGTCTTATGTGTATTATTTCTATAAATGCTACTTGCATATAGCTAGGAGTCAACTATAAAATTGTAGTTTCAACTGGCGTGAGAGATGCCAGTAAGCCAAAGTCTAGACTTTCGACCCTCGCATTCTGACGAAAAATGCCTTACTGTGGCCGCCATCTTGTCGTGGACCCTAATACTTTTGAGTTTAAGGAGCGACATCTTTTCCTCAGCGTGGGTCTTATGTGTATTATTTCTATAAATGCTACTTGCATATAGCTAGGAGTCAACTATAAAATTGTAGTTTCAACTGGCGTGAGAGATGCCAGTAAGCCAAAGTCTAGACTTTCGACCCTCGCATTCTGACGAAAAATGCCTTACTGTGGCCGCCATCTTGTCGTGGACCCTAATACTTTTGAGTTTAAGGAGCGACATCTTTTCCTCAGCGTGGGTCTTATGTGTTTATTTTATAAAAAGCTACTGAATTTAGCGAGGAGTCAACTATAAAATTGTAGTTAAAACTGGCGTGAGAGAATTTGTTGTAAGCCAAAGTCTAGACTTTCCCCTCGCATTCTGACGAAAAATGCCTTACTGTGGCCGCCATCTTGTCGTGGACCCTAATACTTTTGAGTTTAAGAAGCGACATCTTTTCCTCAGCGTGGGTCTTATGTGTATTTATTTCTTATAAAAGCTACTTGCATATAGCTAGGAGTCAACTATAAAATTGTAGTTGCAACTGGCGTGAGAGATGCCAGTAAGCCAAAGTCTAGACTTTCGACCCTCGCATTCTGACGAAAAATGCCTTACTGTGGCCGCCATCTTGTCGTGGACCCTAATACTTTTGAGTTTAAGGGCGACATCTTTTCCTCAGCGTGGGTCTTATGTGTATTATTTCTATAAATGCTACTTGCATATAGCTAGGAGTCAACTATTAAAATTGTAGTTTCAACTGGCGTGAGAGATGCCAGTAAGCCAAAGTCTAGACTTTCGACCCTCGCATTCTGACGAAAAATGCCTTACTGTGGCCGCATCTTGTCGTGGACCCTAATACTTTTGAGTTTAAGGAGCGACATCTTTTCCTCAGCGTGGGTCTTATGTGTATTATTTCTTTAAATGCTACTTGCATATAGCTAGGAGTCAACTATAAAATTGTAGTTTCAACTGGCGTGAGAGATGCCAGTAAGCCAAAGTCTAGACTTTCGACCTTCGCATTCTGACGAAAAATGCCTTACTGTGGCCGCCATCTTGTCGTGGACCCTAATACTTTTTGAGTTAAGGAGCGACATCTTTTCCTCAGCGTGGTCTTCTTATGGTATTATTCTATAAAATGCTACTTGCATATAGCTAGGAGTCAACTATAAAATTGTAGTTTCAACTGGCGTGAGAGATGCCAGTAAGCCAAAGTCTAGACTTTCGACCCTCGCATTCTGACGAAAAAATGCCTTACTGTGGCCGCCATCTTGTCGTGGACCCTAATACTTTTGAGTTTAAGGAGCGACATCTTTTCCTCAGCGTGGGTCTTATGTGTATTATTTCTATAAATGCTACTTGCATATAGCTAGGAGTCAACTATAAAATTGTAGTTTCAACTGGCGTGAGAGATGCCAGTAAGCCAAAGTCTAGACTTTCGACCCTCGCATTCTGCCAGAAAATGCCTCAGAATGCGTGGATCTTGTACATATTTATTTTTATAAAAGCTACTTGAATTTAGCGAGGAGTCAACTATAAAATTGTAGTTGCAAACTGGCGTGAGAGATGAATTTTAAGCCAAAGTCTAGACTTTCGACCCTCGCATTCTTGACGAAAAATGCCTTACTGTGGCCGCCATCTTGTCGTGGACCCTAATACTTTTGAGTTTAAGGAGCGACATCTTTTCCTCAGCGTGGGTCTTATGTGTATTATTTCTATAAATGTACTTGCATATAGCTAGGAGTCAACTATAAAATTGTAGTTTCAACTGGCGGGAGAATGCCAGTAAGCCAAAGTCTAGACTTTCGACCCTCGCATTCTGACGAAAAATGCCTTACTGTGGCCGCCATCTTGTCGTGGACCCTAATACTTTTGAGTTTAAGGAGCGACATCTTTTCCTCAGCGTGGTTTATGTGTATTATTTCTTTAAATGCTACTTGCATATAGCTAGGAGTCAACTATAAAATTGTAGTTTCAACTGGCGTGAGAGATGCCAGTAAGCCAAAGTCTAGACTTTCGACCTTCGCATTCTGACGAAAAATGCCTTACTGTGGCCGCCATCTTGTCGTGGACCCTAATACTTTTGAGTTTAAGGAGCGACATCTTTTCCTCAGCGTGGGTCTTATGTGTATTATTCTATAAAATGCTACTTGCATATAGCTAGGAGTCAACTATAAAATTGTAGTTTCAACTGGCGTGAGAGATGCAGTAAGCCAAAGTCTAGACTTTCGACCCTCGCATTCTGACGAAAAATGCCTTACTGTGGCCGCCATCTTGTCGTGGACCCTAATACTTTTGAGTTTAAGGAGCGACATCTTTCCTCAGCGTGGGTCTTATGTGTATTATTTCTATAAAATGCTACTTGCATATAGCTAGGAGTCAACTATAAAATTGTAGTTTCAACTGGCGTGAGAGATGCCAGTAAGCCAAAGTCTAGACTTTCGACCCTCGCATTCTGCCAGAGAAAATGCCTCAGAATGCGTGGATCTTGTACATATTATTTTTATAAAAGCTACTTGAATTTAGCGAGGAGTCAACTATAAAATTGTAGTTGCAACTGGCGTGAGAGAATTTTGTAAGCCAAAGTCTAGACTTTCGACCCTCGCATTCTGACGAAAAATGCCTTACTGGCCGCCATCTTGTCGTGGACCCTAATACTTTTGAGTTTAAGGAGCGACATCTTTTCCTCAGCGTGGGTCTTATGTGTATTATTTTATAAAAGCTACTTGTATATAGCTAGGAGTCAACTATAAAATTGTAGTTACAACTGGCGTGAGAGATGCCAGTAAGCCAAAGTCTAGACTTTCGACCCTCGCATTCTGACGAAAAATGCCTTACTGTGGCCGCCATCTTGTCGTGGACCCTAATACTTTTGAGTTTAAGGAGCGACATCTTTCCTCAGCGTGGTCTTATGTGTATTATTTCTATAAATGCTACTTGCATATAGCTAGGAGTCAACTATAAAATTGTAGTTTCAACTGGCGTGAGGGAAGCCAGTAAGCCAAAGTCTAGACTTTCGACCCTCGCATTCTGACGAAAAATGCCTTACTGTGGCCGCCATCTTGTCGTGGACCCTAATACTTTTGAGTTTAAGGGGCGACATCTTTTCCTCAGCGTGGGTCTTATGTGTATTATTCTATAAAGCAACTTGTATATAGCTAGGAGTCAACTATAAAATTGTAGTTTCAACTGGCGTGAGAGATGCCAGTAAGCCAAAGTCTAGACTTTCGACCCTCGCATTCTGCCAGAAAAATGCCTCAGAATGCGTGGATCTTGTACATTATTATTTTTATAAAAGCTACTTGAATTTAGCGAGGAGTCAACTATAAAATTGTAGTTTGCAACTGGCGTGAGAGAATTTTGTAAGCCAAAGTCTAGACTTTCGACCCTCGCATTCTGACGAAAAAATGCCTTACTGTGGCCGCCATCTTGTCGTGGACCCTAATACTTTTGAGTTTAAGGAGCGACATCTTTTCCTCAGCGTGGGTCTTATGTGTATTATTTCTATAAAAGCTACTTGCATTATAGCTAGGAGTCAACTATAAAATTGTAGTTTCAACTGGCGTGAGAGATGCCAGTAAGCCAAAGTCTAGACTTTCGACCCTCGCATTCTGACGAAAAATGCCTTACTGTGGCCGCCATCTTGTCGTGGACCCTAATACTTTTGAGTTTAAGGAGCGACATCTTTTTCCTCAGCGTGGGTCTTATGTGTATTATTTCTATAAATGCTACTTGCATATAGCTAGGAGTCAACTATAAAATTGTAGTTTCAACTGGCGTGAGAGAAGCCAGTAAGCCAAAGTCTAGACTTTCGACCCTCGCATTCTGACGAAAAATGCCTTACTGTGGCCGCCATCTTGTCGTGGACCCTAATACTTTTGAGTTTAAGGAGCGACATCTTTTCCTCAGCGTGGGTCTTATGTGTATTATTCTATAAATGCTACTTGCATATAGCTAGGAGTCAACTATAAAATTGTAGTTTCAACTGGCGTGAGAGATGCCAGTAAGCCAAAGTCTAGACTTTCGACCCTCGCATTCTGACGAAAAATGCCTTACTGTGGCCGCCATCTTGTCGTGGACCCTAATACTTTTGAGTTTAAGGAGCGACATCTTTTCCTCAGCGTGGGTCTTATGTGTATTATTTCTATAAATGCTACTTGCATATAGCTAGGAGTCAACTATAAAATTGTAGTTTCAACTGGCGTGAGAGATGCCAGTAAGCCAAAGTCTAGACTTTCGACCCTCGCATTCTGACGAAAAATGCCTTACTGTGGCCGCCATCTTGTCGTGGACCCTAATACTTTTGAGTTTAAGGGCGACATCTTTTCCTCAGCGTGGGTCTTATGTGTATTATTTCTATAAATGCTACTTGCATATAGCTAGGAGTCAACTATAAAATTGTAGTAGTTCAACTGGCGTGAGAGAGATGCAGTAAGCCAAAGTCTAGACTTTCGACCCTCGCATTCTGACGAAAAATGCGCCTTACTGTGGCCGCCATCTTGTCGTGGACCCTAATACTTTTGAGTTTAAGGAGCGACATCTTTTCCTCAGCGTGGGTCTTATGTGTATTATTTCTATAAATGCTACTTGCATATAGCTAGGAGTCAACTATAAAATTGTAGTTTCAACTGGCGTGAGAGATGCCAGTAAGCCAAAGTCTAGACTTTCGACCCTCGCATTCTGACGAAAAATGCCTTACTGTGGCCGCCATCTTGTCGTGGACCCTAATACTTTTGAGTTTAAGGGGCGACATCTTTTCCTCAGCGTGGGTCTTATGTGTATTATTTCTATAAATGCTACTTGCATATAGCTAGGAGTCAACTATAAAATTGTAGTTTCAACTGGCGTGAGAGATGCCAGTAAGCCAAAGTCTAGACTTTCGACCCTCGCATTCTGACGAAAAATGCCTTACTGTGGCCGCCATCTTGTCGTGGACCCTAATACTTTTGAGTTTAAGGAGCGACATCTTTTCCTCAGCGTGGGTCTTATGTGTATTATTTCTATAAATGCTACTTGCATATAGCTAGGAGTCAACTATAAAATTGTAGTTTCAACTGGCGTGAGAGATGCCAGTAAGCCAAAGTCTAGACTTTCGACCCTCGCATTCTGACGAAAAATGCCTTACTGTGGCCGCCATCTTGTCGTGGACCCTAATACTTTTGAGTTTAAGGAGCGACATCTTTTCCTCAGCGTGGGTCTTATGTGTATTATTTCTATAAATGCTACTTGCATATAGCTAGGAGTCAACTATAAAATTGTAGTTTCAACTGGCGTGAGAGATGCCAGTAAGCCAAAGTCTAGACCCTCGCATTCTGACGAAAAATGCCTTACTGTGGCCGCCATCTTGTCGTGGACCCTAATACTTTTGAGTTTAAGGAGCGACATCTTTTCCTCAGCGTGGGTCTTATGTGTATTATTTCTATAAATGCTACTTGCATATAGCTAGGAGTCAACTATAAAATTGTAGTTTCAACTGGCGTGAGAGAAGCCAGTAAGCCAAAGTCTAGACTTTCGACCCTCGCATTCTGACGAAAAATGCCTTACTGTGGCCGCCATCTTGTCGTGGACCCTAATACTTTTGAGTTTAAGGAGCGACATCTTTTCCTCAGCGTGGGTCTTATGTGTATTATTTTTATAAATGCTACTTGTATATAGCTAGGAGTCAACTATAAAATTGTAGTTTCAACTGGCGTGAGAGATGCCAGTAAGCCAAAGTCTAGACTTTCGACCTCGCATTCTGCCAGAAAAATGCCTCAGAATGCGTGGATCTTGTACATATTATTTATTATAAAGCTACTTGAATTTAGCGAGGAGTCAACTATAAAATTGTAGTTTGCAACTGGCGTGAGAGATTTTGTAAGCCAAAGTCTAGACTTTCGACCCTCGCATTCTGACGAAAAATGCCTTACTGTGGCCGCCATCTTGTCGTGGACCCTAATACTTTTGAGTTTAAGGAGCGACATCTTTTCCTCAGCGTGGGTCTTATGTGTATTATTTCTATAAATGCTACTTGCATATAGCTAGGAGTCAACTATAAAATTGTAGTTTCAACTGGCGTGAGAGATGCCAGTAAGCCAAAGTCTAGACTTTCGACCCTCGCATTCTGACGAAAAATGCCTTACTGTGGCCGCCATCTTGTCGTGGACCCTAATACTTTTGAGTTTAAGGAGCGACATCTTTTCCTCAGCGTGGGTCTTATGTGTATTATTTCTATAAATGCTACTTGCATATAGCTAGGAGTCAACTATAAAATTGTAGTTTCAACTGGCGTGAGAGATGCCAGTAAGCCAAAGTCTAGACTTTCGACCCTCGCATTCTGACGAAAAATGCCTTACTGTGGCCGCCATCTTGTCGTGGACCCTAATACTTTTGAGTTTAAGAGCGACATCTTTTCCTCAGCGTGGGTCTTATGTGTATTATTTCTATAAATGCTACTTGCATATAGCTAGGAGTCAACTATAAAATTGTAGTTTCAACTGGCGTGAGAGATGCCAGTAAGCCAAAGTCTAGACTTTCGACCCTCGCATTCTGACGAAAAATGCCTTACTGTGGCCGCCATCTTGTCGTGGACCCTAATACTTTTGAGTTTAAGGGGCGACATCTTTTCCTCAGCGTGGGTCTTATGTGTATTATTTCTATAAATGCTACTTGCATATAGCTAGGAGTCAACTATAAAATTGTAGTTTCAACTGGCGTGAGAGAGAATGCCAGTAAGCCAAAGTCTAGACTTTCGACCCTCGCATTCTGACGAAAAATGCCTTACTGTGGCCGCCATCTTGTCGTGGACCCTAATACTTTTGAGTTTAAGGAGCGACATCTTTTCCTCAGCGTGGGTCTTATGTGTATTATTTTATAAATGCTACTTGCATATAGCTAGGAGTCAACTATAAAATTGTAGTTTCAACTGGCGTGAGAGATGCCAGTAAGCCAAAGTCTAGACTTTCGACCCTCGCATTCTGACGAAAAATGCCTTACTGTGGCCGCCATCTTGTCGTGGACCCTAATACTTTTGAGTTTAAGGAGCGACATCTTTTCCTCAGCGTGGGTCTTATGTGTTATTTCTATAAATGCTACTTGCATATAGCTAGGAGTCAACTATAAAATTGTAGTTTCAACTGGCGTGAGAGATGCCAGTAAGCCAAAGTCTAGACTTTCGACCCTCGCATTCTGACGAAAAATGCCTTACTGTGGCCGCCATCTTGTCGTGGACCCTAATACTTTTGAGTTTAAGGAGCGACATCTTTTCCTCAGCGTGGGTCTTATGTGTATTATTTCTATAAAATGCTACTTGCATATAGCTAGGAGTCAACTATAAAATTGTAGTTTCAACTGGCGTGAGGGATGCCAGTAAGCCAAAGTCTAGACTTTCGACCTCGCATTCTGACGAAAAATGCCTTACTGTGGCCGCCATCTTGTCGTGGACCCTAATACTTTTGAGTTTAAAGGGCGACATCTTTTCCTCAGCGTGGGTCTTATGTGTATTATTTCTATAAATGCTACTTGCATATAGCTAGGAGTCAACTATAAAATTGTAGTTTCAACTGGCGTGAGAGATGCCAGTAAGCCAAAGTCTAGACTTTCGACCCTCGCATTCTGACGAAAAATGCCTTACTGTGGCCGCCATCTTGTCGTGGACCCTAATACTTTTGAGTTTAAGGAGCGACATCTTTTCCTCAGCGTGGGTCTTATGTGTATTATTTCTATAAATGCTACTTGCATATAGCTAGGAGTCAACTATAAAATTGTAGTTTCAACTGGCGTGAGAGATGCCAGTAAGCCAAAGTCTAGACTTTCGACCCTCGCATTCTGACGAAAAATGCCTTACTGTGGCCGCCATCTTGTCGTGGACCCTAATACTTTTGAGTTTAAGGAGCGACATCTTTTCCTCAGCGTGGGTCTTATGTGTATTATTTCTATAAATGCTACTTGCATATAGCTAGGAGTCAACTATAAAATTGTAGTTTCAACTGGCGTGAGAGATGCAGGTAAGCCAAAGTCTAGACTTTCGACCCTCGCATTCTGACGAAAAATGCCTTACTGTGGCCGCCATCTTGTCGTGGACCCTAATACTTTTGAGTTTAAGGAGCGACATCTTTTCCTCAGCGTGGGTCTTATGTGTATTATTTCTATAAATGCTACTTGCATATAGCTAGGAGTCAACTATAAAATTGTAGTTTCAACTGGCGTGAGAGATGCCAGTAAGCCAAAGTCTAGACTTTCGACCCTCGCATTCTGACGAAAAATGCCTTACTGTGCCGCCATCTTGTCGTGGACCCTAATACTTTTGAGTTTAAGGAGCGACATCTTTTCCTCAGCGTGGGTCTTATGTGTATTATTTCTATAAAATGCTACTTGCATATAGCTAGGAGTCAACTATAAAATTGTAGTTCAACTGGCGTGAGAGATGCCAGTAAGCCAAAGTCTAGACTTTCGACCCTCGCATTCTGACGAAAAATGCCTTACTGTGGCCGCCATCTTGTCGTGGACCCTAATACTTTTGAGTTTAAGGAGCGACATCTTTTCCTCAGCGTGGGTCTTATGTGTATTATTTCTATAAAATGCTACTTGCATATAGCTAGGAGTCAACTATAAAATTGTAGTTTCAACTGGCGTGAGGAGATGCCAGTAAGCCAAAGTCTAGACTTTCGACCCTCGCATTCTGACGAAAAATGCCTTACTGTGGCCGCCATCTTGTCGTGGACCCTAATACTTTTGAGTTTAAGGAGCGACATCTTTTCCTCAGCGTGGGTCTTATGTGTATTATTTCTATAAATGCTACTTGCATATAGCTAGGAGTCAACTATAAAATTGTAGTTTCAACTGGCGTGAGAGATGCCAGTAAGCCAAAGTCTAGACTTTCGACCCTCGCATTCTGACGAAAAATGCCTTACTGTGGCCGCCATCTTGTCGTGGACCCTAATACTTTTGAGTTTAAGAGCGACATCTTTTCCTCAGCGTGGGTCTTATGTGTATTATTTCTATAAATGCTACTTGCATATAGCTAGGAGTCAACTATAAAATTGTAGTTTCAACTGGCGTGAGAGAATGCCAGTAAGCCAAAGTCTAGACTTTCGACCCTCGCATTCTGACGAAAAATGCCTTACTGTGGCCGCCATCTTGTCGTGGACCCTAATACTTTTGAGTTTAAGGAGCGACATCTTTTCCTCAGCGTGGGTCTTATGTGTATTATTTTCTATAAATGCTACTTGCATATAGCTAGGAGTCAACTATAAAATTGTAGTTTCAACTGGCGTGAGGAGAGCCAGTAAGCCAAAGTCTAGACTTTCGACCCTCGCATTCTGACGAAAAATGCCTTACTGTGGCCGCCATCTTGTCGTGGACCCTAATACTTTTGAGTTTAAGGAGCGACATCTTTTCCTCAGCGTGGGTCTTATGTGTATTATTTTATAAAAGCTACTTGTATATAGCTAGGAGTCAACTATAAAATTGTAGTTTCAACTGGCGTGAGAGATGCCAGTAAGCCAAAGTCTAGACTTTCGACCCTCGCATTCTGACGAAAAATGCCTCAGAATGCGTGGATCTTGTACATATTATTTTTATAAAAGCTACTTGATTTTAGCGAGGAGTCAACTATAAAATTGTAGTTGCAACTGGCGTGAGAGAATTTTGTAAGCCAAAGTCTAGACTTTCGACCCTCGCATTCTGACGAAAAATGCCTTACTGTGGCCGCCATCTTGTCGTGGACCCTAATACTTTTGAGTTTAAGGAGCGACATCTTTTCCTCAGCGTGGGTCTTATGTGTATTATTTCTATAAATGCTACTTGCATATAGCTAGGAGTCAACTATAAAATTGTAGTTTCAACTGGCGTGAGAGAAGCCAGTAAGCCAAAGTCTAGACTTTCGACCCTCGCATTCTGACGAAAAATGCCTTACTGTGGCCGCCATCTTGTCGTGGACCCTAATACTTTTGAGTTTAAGGAGCGACATCTTTTCCTCAGCGTGGGTCTTATGTGTATTATTTCTATAAATGCTACTTGCATATAGCTAGGAGTCAACTATAAAATTGTAGTTTCAACTGGCGTGAGAGATGCCAGTAAGCCAAAGTCTAGACTTTCGACCCTCGCATTCTGACGAAAAATGCCTTACTGTGGCCGCCATCTTGTCGTGGACCCTAATACTTTTGAGTTTAAGGAGCGACATCTTTTCCTCAGCGTGGGTCTTATGTGTATTATTTCTATAAAGCTACTTGCATATAGCTAGGAGTCAACTATAAAATTGTAGTTTCAACTGGCGTGAGAGATGCCAGTAAGCCAAAGTCTAGACTTTCGACCCTCGCATTCTGACGAAAAATGCCTCAGAATGCGTGGATCTTGTACATATTATTTTTATAAAAGCTACTTGAATTTAGCGAGGAGTCAACTATAAAATTGTAGTTGCAACTGGCGTGAGAGAATTTTGTAAGCCAAAGTCTAGACTTTCGACCCTCGCATTCTGACGAAAAATGCCTTACTGTGGCCGCCATCTTGTCGTGGACCCTAATACTTTTGAGTTTAAGGAGCGACATCTTTTCCTCAGCGTGGGTCTTATGTGTATTATTTCTATAAATGCTACTTGCATATAGCTAGGAGTCAACTATAAAATTGTAGTTTCAACTGGCGTGAGAGATGCCAGTAAGCCAAAGTCTAGACTTTCGACCCTCGCATTCTGACGAAAAATGCCTTACTGTGGCCGCCATCTTGTCGTGGACCCTAATACTTTTGAGTTTAAGGAGCGACATCTTTTCCTCAGCGTGGGTCTTATGTGTATTATTTCTATAAATGCTACTTGCATATAGCTAGGAGTCAACTATAAAATTGTAGTTTCAACTGGCGTGAGAGAAGCCAGTAAGCCAAAGTCTAGACTTTCGACCCTCGCATTCTGACGAAAAATGCCTTACTGTGGCCGCCATCTTGTCGTGGACCCTAATACTTTTGAGTTTAAGGAGCGACATCTTTTCCTCAGCGTGGGTCTTATGTGTATTATTTCTATAAATGCTACTTGCATATAGCTAGGAGTCAACTATAAAATTGTAGTTTCAACTGGCGTGAGAGATGCCAGTAAGCCAAAGTCTAGACTTTCGACCCTCGCATTCTGACGAAAAATGCCTTACTGTGGCCGCCATCTTGTCGTGGACCCTAATACTTTTGAGTTTAAGGAGCGACATCTTTTCCTCAGCGTGGGTCTTATGTGTATTATTTCTATAAATGCTACTTGCATATAGCTAGGAGTCAACTATAAAATTGTAGTTTCAACTGGCGTGAGAGATGCCAGTAAGCCAAAGTCTAGACTTTCGACCCTCGCATTCTGACGAAAAATGCCTTACTGTGGCCGCCATCTTGTCGTGGACCCTAATACTTTTGAGTTTAAGGAGCGACATCTTTTCCTCAGCGTGGGTCTTATGTGTATTATTTCTATAAATGCTACTTGCATATAGCTAGGAGTCAACTATAAAATTGTAGTTTCAACTGGCGTGAGAGATGCCAGTAAGCCAAAGTCTAGACTTTCGACCCTCGCATTCTGACGAAAAATGCCTTACTGTGGCCGCCATCTTGTCGTGGACCCTAATACTTTTGAGTTTAAGGAGCGACATCTTTTCCTCAGCGTGGGTCTTATGTGTATTATTTCTATAAATGCTACTTGCATATAGCTAGGAGTCAACTATAAAATTGTAGTTTCAACTGGCGTGAGAGATGCCAGTAAGCCAAAGTCTAGACTTTCGACCCTCGCATTCTGACGAAAAATGCCTTACTGTGGCCGCCATCTTGTCGTGGACCCTAATACTTTTGAGTTTAAGGAGCGACATCTTTTCCTCAGCGTGGGTCTTATGTGTATTATTTCTATAAATGCTACTTGCATATAGCGAGGAGTCAACTATAAAATTGTAGTTGCAACTGGCGTGAGAGAATTTTGTAAGCCAAAGTCTAGACTTTCGACCCTCGCATTCTGACGAAAAATGCCTTACTGTGGCCGCCATCTTGTCGTGGACCCTAATACTTTTGAGTTTAAGGAGCGACATCTTTTCCTCAGCGTGGGTCTTATGTGTATTATTTCTATAAATGCTACTTGCATATAGCTAGGAGTCAACTATAAAATTGTAGTTTCAACTGGCGTGAGAGATGCCAGTAAGCCAAAGTCTAGACTTTCGACCCTCGCATTCTGACGAAAAATGCCTTACTGTGGCCGCCATCTTGTCGTGGACCCTAATACTTTTGAGTTTAAGGAGCGACATCTTTTCCTCAGCGTGGGTCTTATGTGTATTATTTCTATAAATGCTACTTGCATATAGCTAGGAGTCAACTATAAAATTGTAGTTTCAACTGGCGTGAGAGATGCCAGTAAGCCAAAGTCTAGACTTTCGACCCTCGCATTCTGACGAAAAATGCCTTACTGTGGCCGCCATCTTGTCGTGGACCCTAATACTTTTGAGTTTAAGGAGCGACATCTTTTCCTCAGCGTGGGTCTTATGTGTATTATTTCTATAAATGCTACTTGCATATAGCTAGGAGTCAACTATAAAATTGTAGTTTCAACTGGCGTGAGAGATGCCAGTAAGCCAAAGTCTAGACTTTCGACCCTCGCATTCTGACGAAAAATGCCTTACTGTGGCCGCCATCTTGTCGTGGACCCTAATACTTTTGAGTTTAAGGAGCGACATCTTTTCCTCAGCGTGGGTCTTATGTGTATTATTTCTATAAATGCTACTTGCATATAGCTAGGAGTCAACTATAAAATTGTAGTTTCAACTGGCGTGAGAGATGCCAGTAAGCCAAAGTCTAGACTTTCGACCCTCGCATTCTGACGAAAAATGCCTTACTGTGGCCGCCATCTTGTCGTGGACCCTAATACTTTTGAGTTTAAGGAGCGACATCTTTTCCTCAGCGTGGGTCTTATGTGTATTATTTCTATAAATGCTACTTGCATATAGCTAGGAGTCAACTATAAAATTGTAGTTTCAACTGGCGTGAGAGATGCCAGTAAGCCAAAGTCTAGACTTTCGACCCTCGCATTCTGACGAAAAATGCCTCAGAATGCGTGGATCTTGTACATATTATTTTTATAAAAGCTACTTGAATTTAGCGAGGAGTCAACTATAAAATTGTAGTTGCAACTGGCGTGAGAGAATTTTGTAAGCCAAAGTCTAGACTTTCGACCCTCGCATTCTGACGAAAAATGCCTTACTGTGGCCGCCATCTTGTCGTGGACCCTAATACTTTTGAGTTTAAGGAGCGACATCTTTTCCTCAGCGTGGGTCTTATGTGTATTATTTCTATAAATGCTACTTGCATATAGCTAGGAGTCAACTATAAAATTGTAGTTTCAACTGGCGTGAGAGATGCCAGTAAGCCAAAGTCTAGACTTTCGACCCTCGCATTCTGACGAAAAATGCCTTACTGTGGCCGCCATCTTGTCGTGGACCCTAATACTTTTGAGTTTAAGGAGCGACATCTTTTCCTCAGCGTGGGTCTTATGTGTATTATTTCTATAAATGCTACTTGCATATAGCTAGGAGTCAACTATAAAATTGTAGTTTCAACTGGCGTGAGAGATGCCAGTAAGCCAAAGTCTAGACTTTCGACCCTCGCATTCTGACGAAAAATGCCTTACTGTGGCCGCCATCTTGTCGTGGACCCTAATACTTTTGAGTTTAAGGAGCGACATCTTTTCCTCAGCGTGGGTCTTATGTGTATTATTATTATAAAAGCAACTTGTATATAGCTAGGAGTCAACTATAAAATTGTAGTTACAACTGGCGTGAGAGATGCCAGTAAGCCAAAGTCTAGACTTTCGACCCTCGCATTCTGACGAAAAATGCCTCAGAATGCGTGGATCTTGTACATATTATTTTTATAAAAGCTACTTGAATTTAGCGAGGAGTCAACTATAAAATTGTAGTTGCAACTGGCGTGAGAGAATTTTGTAAGCCAAAGTCTAGACTTTCGACCCTCGCATTCTGACGAAAAATGCCTTACTGTGGCCGCCATCTTGTCGTGGACCCTAATACTTTTGAGTTTAAGGAGCGACATCTTTTCCTCAGCGTGGGTCTTATGTGTATTATTTCTATAAATGCTACTTGCATATAGCTAGGAGTCAACTATAAAATTGTAGTTTCAACTGGCGTGAGAGATGCCAGTAAGCCAAAGTCTAGACTTTCGACCCTCGCATTCTGACGAAAAATGCCTTACTGTGGCCGCCATCTTGTCGTGGACCCTAATACTTTTGAGTTTAAGGAGCGACATCTTTTCCTCAGCGTGGGTCTTATGTGTATTATTTCTATAAATGCTACTTGCATATAGCTAGGAGTCAACTATAAAATTGTAGTTTCAACTGGCGTGAGAGAAGCCAGTAAGCCAAAGTCTAGACTTTCGACCCTCGCATTCTGACGAAAAATGCCTTACTGTGGCCGCCATCTTGTCGTGGACCCTAATACTTTTGAGTTTAAGGAGCGACATCTTTTCCTCAGCGTGGGTCTTATGTGTATTATTTCTATAAATGCTACTTGCATATAGCTAGGAGTCAACTATAAAATTGTAGTTTCAACTGGCGTGAGAGATGCCAGTAAGCCAAAGTCTAGACTTTCGACCCTCGCATTCTGACGAAAAATGCCTTACTGTGGCCGCCATCTTGTCGTGGACCCTAATACTTTTGAGTTTAAGGAGCGACATCTTTTCCTCAGCGTGGGTCTTATGTGTATTATTTCTATAAATGCTACTTGCATATAGCTAGGAGTCAACTATAAAATTGTAGTTTCAACTGGCGTGAGAGATGCCAGTAAGCCAAAGTCTAGACTTTCGACCCTCGCATTCTGACGAAAAATGCCTTACTGTGGCCGCCATCTTGTCGTGGACCCTAATACTTTTGAGTTTAAGGAGCGACATCTTTTCCTCAGCGTGGGTCTTATGTGTATTATTTCTATAAATGCTACTTGCATATAGCTAGGAGTCAACTATAAAATTGTAGTTTCAACTGGCGTGAGAGATGCCAGTAAGCCAAAGTCTAGACTTTCGACCCTCGCATTCTGACGAAAAATGCCTCAGAATGCGTGGATCTTGTACATATTATTTTTATAAAAGCTACTTGAATTTAGCGAGGAGTCAACTATAAAATTGTAGTTGCAACTGGCGTGAGAGAATTTTGTAAGCCAAAGTCTAGACTTTCGACCCTCGCATTCTGACGAAAAATGCCTTACTGTGGCCGCCATCTTGTCGTGGACCCTAATACTTTTGAGTTTAAGGAGCGACATCTTTTCCTCAGCGTGGGTCTTATGTGTATTATTTCTATAAATGCTACTTGCATATAGCTAGGAGTCAACTATAAAATTGTAGTTTCAACTGGCGTGAGAGATGCCAGTAAGCCAAAGTCTAGACTTTCGACCCTCGCATTCTGACGAAAAATGCCTTACTGTGGCCGCCATCTTGTCGTGGACCCTAATACTTTTGAGTTTAAGGAGCGACATCTTTTCCTCAGCGTGGGTCTTATGTGTATTATTTCTATAAATGCTACTTGCATATAGCTAGGAGTCAACTATAAAATTGTAGTTTCAACTGGCGTGAGAGATGCCAGTAAGCCAAAGTCTAGACTTTCGACCCTCGCATTCTGACGAAAAATGCCTTACTGTGGCCGCCATCTTGTCGTGGACCCTAATACTTTTGAGTTTAAGGAGCGACATCTTTTCCTCAGCGTGGGTCTTATGTGTATTATTTCTATAAATGCTACTTGCATATAGCTAGGAGTCAACTATAAAATTGTAGTTTCAACTGGCGTGAGAGATGCCAGTAAGCCAAAGTCTAGACTTTCGACCCTCGCATTCTGACGAAAAATGCCTCAGAATGCGTGGATCTTGTACATATTATTTTTATAAAAGCTACTTGAATTTAGCTAGGAGTCAACTATAAAATTGTAGTTTCAACTGGCGTGAGAGAATTTTGTAAGCCAAAGTCTAGACTTTCGACCCTCGCATTCTGACGAAAAAATGCCTCAGAATGCGTGGATCTTGTACATATTATTTTTTATAAAAGCTACTTGAATTTAGCGAGGAGTCAACTATAAAATTGTAGTTTCAACTGGCGTGAGAGAATTTTGTAAGCCAAAGTCTAGACTTTCGACCCTCGCATTCTGACGAAAAATGCCTTACTGTGGCCGCCATCTTGTCGTGGACCCTAATACTTTTGAGTTTAAGGAGCGACATCTTTTCCTCAGCGTGGGTCTTATGTGTATTATTTCTATAAATGCTACTTGCATATAGCTAGGAGTCAACTATAAAATTGTAGTTTCAACTGGCGTGAGAGATGCCAGTAAGCCAAAGTCTAGACTTTCGACCCTCGCATTCTGACGAAAAATGCCTTACTGTGGCCGCCATCTTGTCGTGGACCCTAATACTTTTGAGTTTAAGGAGCGACATCTTTTCCTCAGCGTGGGTCTTATGTGTATTATTTCTATAAATGCTACTTGCATATAGCTAGGAGTCAACTATAAAATTGTAGTTTCAACTGGCGTGAGGAAGCCAGTAAGCCAAAGTCTAGACTTTCGACCCTCGCATTCTGACGAAAAATGCCTTACTGTGGCCGCCATCTTGTCGTGGACCCTAATACTTTTGAGTTTAAGGAGCGACATCTTTTCCTCAGCGTGGGTCTTATGTGTATTATTTCTATAAATGCTACTTGCATATAGCTAGGAGTCAACTATAAAATTGTAGTTTCAACTGGCGTGAGAGATGCCAGTAAGCCAAAGTCTAGACTTTCGACCCTCGCATTCTGACGAAAAATGCCTTACTGTGGCCGCCATCTTGTCGTGGACCCTAATACTTTTGAGTTTAAGGAGCGACATCTTTTCCTCAGCGTGGGTCTTATGTGTATTATTTCTATAAATGCTACTTGCATATAGCTAGGAGTCAACTATAAAATTGTAGTTTCAACTGGCGTGAGAGATGCCAGTAAGCCAAAGTCTAGACTTTCGACCCTCGCATTCTGACGAAAAATGCCTTACTGTGGCCGCCATCTTGTCGTGGACCCTAATACTTTTGAGTTTAAGGAGCGACATCTTTTCCTCAGCGTGGGTCTTATGTGTATTATTTCTATAAATGCTACTTGCATATAGCTAGGAGTCAACTATAAAATTGTAGTTTCAACTGGCGTGAGAGATGCCAGTAAGCCAAAGTCTAGACTTTCGACCCTCGCATTCTGACGAAAAATGCCTCAGAATGCGTGGATCTTGTACATATTATTTTTATAAAAGCTACTTGAATTTAGCGAGGAGTCAACTATAAAATTGTAGTTGCAACTGGCGTGAGAGAATTTTGTAAGCCAAAGTCTAGACTTTCGACCCTCGCATTCTGACGAAAAATGCCTTACTGTGGCCGCCATCTTGTCGTGGACCCTAATACTTTTGAGTTTAAGGAGCGACATCTTTTCCTCAGCGTGGGTCTTATGTGTATTATTTCTATAAATGCTACTTGCATATAGCTAGGAGTCAACTATAAAATTGTAGTTTCAACTGGCGTGAGAGATGCCAGTAAGCCAAAGTCTAGACTTTCGACCCTCGCATTCTGACGAAAAATGCCTTACTGTGGCCGCCATCTTGTCGTGGACCCTAATACTTTTGAGTTTAAGGAGCGACATCTTTTCCTCAGCGTGGGTCTTATGTGTATTATTTCTATAAATGCTACTTGCATATAGCTAGGAGTCAACTATAAAATTGTAGTTTCAACTGGCGTGAGAGATGCCAGTAAGCCAAAGTCTAGACTTTCGACCCTCGCATTCTGACGAAAAATGCCTTACTGTGGCCGCCATCTTGTCGTGGACCCTAATACTTTTGAGTTTAAGGAGCGACATCTTTTCCTCAGCGTGGGTCTTATGTGTATTATTTTATAAATGCTACTTGCATATAGCTAGGAGTCAACTATAAAATTGTAGTTTCAACTGGCGTGAGAGATGCCAGTAAGCCAAAGTCTAGACTTTCGACCCTCGCATTCTGACGAAAATGCCTCAGAATGCGTGGATCTTGTACATATTATTTTTATAAAAGCTACTTGAATTTAGCGAGGAGTCAACTATAAAATTGTAGTTGCAACTGGCGTGAGAGAATTTTGTAAGCCAAAGTCTAGACTTTCGACCCTCGCATTCTGACGAAAAATGCCTTACTGTGGCCGCCATCTTGTCGTGGACCCTAATACTTTTGAGTTTAAGGAGCGACATCTTTTCCTCAGCGTGGGTCTTATGTGTATTATTTCTATAAATGCTACTTGCATATAGCTAGGAGTCAACTATAAAATTGTAGTTTCAACTGGCGTGAGAGATGCCAGTAAGCCAAAGTCTAGACTTTCGACCCTCGCATTCTGACGAAAAATGCCTTACTGTGGCCGCCATCTTGTCGTGGACCCTAATACTTTTGAGTTTAAGGAGCGACATCTTTTCCTCAGCGTGGGTCTTATGTGTATTATTTCTATAAATGCTACTTGCATATAGCTAGGAGTCAACTATAAAATTGTAGTTTCAACTGGCGTGAGAGATGCCAGTAAGCCAAAGTCTAGACTTTCGACCCTCGCATTCTGACGAAAAATGCCTTACTGTGGCCGCCATCTTGTCGTGGACCCTAATACTTTTGAGTTTAAGGAGCGACATCTTTTCCTCAGCGTGGGTCTTATGTGTATTATTTCTATAAATGCTACTTGCATATAGCTAGGAGTCAACTATAAAATTGTAGTTTCAACTGGCGTGAGAGATGCCAGTAAGCCAAAGTCTAGACTTTCGACCCTCGCATTCTGACGAAAAATGCCTTACTGTGGCCGCCATCTTGTCGTGGACCCTAATACTTTTGAGTTTAAGGAGCGACATCTTTTCCTCAGCGTGGGTCTTATGTGTATTATTTCTATAAATGCTACTTGCATATAGCTAGGAGTCAACTATAAAATTGTAGTTTCAACTGGCGTGAGAGAAGCCAGTAAGCCAAAGTCTAGACTTTCGACCCTCGCATTCTGACGAAAAATGCCTTACTGTGGCCGCCATCTTGTCGTGGACCCTAATACTTTTGAGTTTAAGGAGCGACATCTTTTCCTCAGCGTGGGTCTTATGTGTATTATTTCTATAAATGCTACTTGCATATAGCTAGGAGTCAACTATAAAATTGTAGTTTCAACTGGCGTGAGAGATGCCAGTAAGCCAAAGTCTAGACTTTCGACCCTCGCATTCTGACGAAAAATGCCTTACTGTGGCCGCCATCTTGTCGTGGACCCTAATACTTTTGAGTTTAAGGAGCGACATCTTTTCCTCAGCGTGGGTCTTATGTGTATTATTTCTATAAATGCTACTTGCATATAGCTAGGAGTCAACTATAAAATTGTAGTTTCAACTGGCGTGAGAGATGCCAGTAAGCCAAAGTCTAGACTTTCGACCCTCGCATTCTGACGAAAAATGCCTTACTGTGGCCGCCATCTTGTCGTGGACCCTAATACTTTTGAGTTTAAGGAGCGACATCTTTTCCTCAGCGTGGGTCTTATGTGTATTATTTCTATAAATGCTACTTGCATATAGCTAGGAGTCAACTATAAAATTGTAGTTTCAACTGGCGTGAGAGATGCCAGTAAGCCAAAGTCTAGACTTTCGACCCTCGCATTCTGACGAAAAATGCCTTACTGTGGCCGCCATCTTGTCGTGGACCCTAATACTTTTGAGTTTAAGGAGCGACATCTTTTCCTCAGCGTGGGTCTTATGTGTATTATTTCTATAAATGCTACTTGCATATAGCTAGGAGTCAACTATAAAATTGTAGTTTCAACTGGCGTGAGAGATGCCAGTAAGCCAAAGTCTAGACTTTCGACCCTCGCATTCTGACGAAAAATGCCTTACTGTGGCCGCCATCTTGTCGTGGACCCTAATACTTTTGAGTTTAAGGAGCGACATCTTTTCCTCAGCGTGGGTCTTATGTGTATTATTTCTATAAATGCTACTTGCATATAGCTAGGAGTCAACTATAAAATTGTAGTTTCAACTGGCGTGAGAGATGCCAGTAAGCCAAAGTCTAGACTTTCGACCCTCGCATTCTGACGAAAAATGCCTTACTGTGGCCGCCATCTTGTCGTGGACCCTAATACTTTTGAGTTTAAGGAGCGACATCTTTTCCTCAGCGTGGGTCTTATGTGTATTATTTCTATAAATGCTACTTGCATATAGCTAGGAGTCAACTATAAAATTGTAGTTTCAACTGGCGTGAGAGATGCCAGTAAGCCAAAGTCTAGACTTTCGACCCTCGCATTCTGACGAAAAATGCCTTACTGTGGCCGCCATCTTGTCGTGGACCCTAATACTTTTGAGTTTAAGGAGCGACATCTTTTCCTCAGCGTGGGTCTTATGTGTATTATTTCTATAAATGCTACTTGCATATAGCTAGGAGTCAACTATAAAATTGTAGTTTCAACTGGCGTGAGAGATGCCAGTAAGCCAAAGTCTAGACTTTCGACCCTCGCATTCTGACGAAAAATGCCTTACTGTGGCCGCCATCTTGTCGTGGACCCTAATACTTTTGAGTTTAAGGAGCGACATCTTTTCCTCAGCGTGGGTCTTATGTGTATTATTTCTATAAATGCTACTTGCATATAGCTAGGAGTCAACTATAAAATTGTAGTTTCAACTGGCGTGAGAGATGCCAGTAAGCCAAAGTCTAGACTTTCGACCCTCGCATTCTGACGAAAAATGCCTTACTGTGGCCGCCATCTTGTCGTGGACCCTAATACTTTTGAGTTTAAGGAGCGACATCTTTTCCTCAGCGTGGGTCTTATGTGTATTATTTCTATAAATGCTACTTGCATATAGCTAGGAGTCAACTATAAAATTGTAGTTTCAACTGGCGTGAGAGATGCCAGTAAGCCAAAGTCTAGACTTTCGACCCTCGCATTCTGACGAAAAATGCCTTACTGTGGCCGCCATCTTGTCGTGGACCCTAATACTTTTGAGTTTAAGGAGCGACATCTTTTCCTCAGCGTGGGTCTTATGTGTATTATTTCTATAAATGCTACTTGCATATAGCTAGGAGTCAACTATAAAATTGTAGTTTCAACTGGCGTGAGAGATGCCAGTAAGCCAAAGTCTAGACTTTCGACCCTCGCATTCTGACGAAAAATGCCTTACTGTGGCCGCCATCTTGTCGTGGACCCTAATACTTTTGAGTTTAAGGAGCGACATCTTTTCCTCAGCGTGGGTCTTATGTGTATTATTTCTATAAATGCTACTTGCATATAGCTAGGAGTCAACTATAAAATTGTAGTTTCAACTGGCGTGAGAGATGCCAGTAAGCCAAAGTCTAGACTTTCGACCCTCGCATTCTGACGAAAAATGCCTTACTGTGGCCGCCATCTTGTCGTGGACCCTAATACTTTTGAGTTTAAGGAGCGACATCTTTTCCTCAGCGTGGGTCTTATGTGTATTATTTCTATAAATGCTACTTGCATATAGCTAGGAGTCAACTATAAAATTGTAGTTTCAACTGGCGTGAGAGATGCCAGTAAGCCAAAGTCTAGACTTTCGACCCTCGCATTCTGACGAAAAATGCCTTACTGTGGCCGCCATCTTGTCGTGGACCCTAATACTTTTGAGTTTAAGGAGCGACATCTTTTCCTCAGCGTGGGTCTTATGTGTATTATTTCTATAAATGCTACTTGCATATAGCTAGGAGTCAACTATAAAATTGTAGTTTCAACTGGCGTGAGAGATGCCAGTAAGCCAAAGTCTAGACTTTCGACCCTCGCATTCTGACGAAAAATGCCTTACTGTGGCCGCCATCTTGTCGTGGACCCTAATACTTTTGAGTTTAAGGAGCGACATCTTTTCCTCAGCGTGGGTCTTATGTGTATTATTTCTATAAATGCTACTTGCATATAGCTAGGAGTCAACTATAAAATTGTAGTTTCAACTGGCGTGAGAGATGCCAGTAAGCCAAAGTCTAGACTTTCGACCCTCGCATTCTGACGAAAAATGCCTTACTGTGGCCGCCATCTTGTCGTGGACCCTAATACTTTTGAGTTTAAGGAGCGACATCTTTTCCTCAGCGTGGGTCTTATGTGTATTATTTCTATAAATGCTACTTGCATATAGCTAGGAGTCAACTATAAAATTGTAGTTTCAACTGGCGTGAGAGATGCCAGTAAGCCAAAGTCTAGACTTTCGACCCTCGCATTCTGACGAAAAATGCCTTACTGTGGCCGCCATCTTGTCGTGGACCCTAATACTTTTGAGTTTAAGGAGCGACATCTTTTCCTCAGCGTGGGTCTTATGTGTATTATTTCTATAAATGCTACTTGCATATAGCTAGGAGTCAACTATAAAATTGTAGTTTCAACTGGCGTGAGAGATGCCAGTAAGCCAAAGTCTAGACTTTCGACCCTCGCATTCTGACGAAAAATGCCTTACTGTGGCCGCCATCTTGTCGTGGACCCTAATACTTTTGAGTTTAAGGAGCGACATCTTTTCCTCAGCGTGGGTCTTATGTGTATTATTTCTATAAATGCTACTTGCATATAGCTAGGAGTCAACTATAAAATTGTAGTTTCAACTGGCGTGAGAGATGCCAGTAAGCCAAAGTCTAGACTTTCGACCCTCGCATTCTGACGAAAAATGCCTTACTGTGGCCGCCATCTTGTCGTGGACCCTAATACTTTTGAGTTTAAGGAGCGACATCTTTTCCTCAGCGTGGGTCTTATGTGTATTATTTCTATAAATGCTACTTGCATATAGCTAGGAGTCAACTATAAAATTGTAGTTTCAACTGGCGTGAGAGATGCCAGTAAGCCAAAGTCTAGACTTTCGACCCTCGCATTCTGACGAAAAATGCCTTACTGTGGCCGCCATCTTGTCGTGGACCCTAATACTTTTGAGTTTAAGGAGCGACATCTTTTCCTCAGCGTGGGTCTTATGTGTATTATTTTATAAATGCTACTTGCATATAGCTAGGAGTCAACTATAAAATTGTAGTTTCAACTGGCGTGAGAGATGCCAGTAAGCCAAAGTCTAGACTTTCGACCCTCGCATTCTGACGAAAAATGCCTCAGAATGCGTGGATCTTGTACATATTATTTTTATATAAAGCTACTTGAATTTAGCGAGGAGTCAACTATAAAATTGTAGTTGCAACTGGCGTGAGAGAATTTTGTAAGCCAAAGTCTAGACTTTCGACCCTCGCATTCTGACGAAAAATGCCTTACTGTGGCCGCCATCTTGTCGTGGACCCTAATACTTTTGAGTTTAAGGAGCGACATCTTTTCCTCAGCGTGGGTCTTATGTGTATTATTTCTATAAATGCTACTTGCATATAGCTAGGAGTCAACTATAAAATTGTAGTTTCAACTGGCGTGAGAGATGCCAGTAAGCCAAAGTCTAGACTTTCGACCCTCGCATTCTGACGAAAAATGCCTTACTGTGGCCGCCATCTTGTCGTGGACCCTAATACTTTTGAGTTTAAGGAGCGACATCTTTTCCTCAGCGTGGGTCTTATGTGTATTATTTCTATAAATGCTACTTGCATATAGCTAGGAGTCAACTATAAAATTGTAGTTTCAACTGGCGTGAGAGATGCCAGTAAGCCAAAGTCTAGACTTTCGACCCTCGCATTCTGACGAAAAATGCCTTACTGTGGCCGCCATCTTGTCGTGGACCCTAATACTTTTGAGTTTAAGGAGCGACATCTTTTCCTCAGCGTGGGTCTTATGTGTATTATTTCTATAAAGCTACTTGCATATAGCTAGGAGTCAACTATAAAATTGTAGTTTCAACTGGCGTGAGAGATGCCAGTAAGCCAAAGTCTAGACTTTCGACCCTCGCATTCTGACGAAAAATGCCTCAGAATGCGTGGATCTTGTACATATTATTTTTATAAAAGCTACTTGAATTTAGCGAGGAGTCAACTATAAAATTGTAGTTGCAACTGGCGTGAGAGAATTTTGTAAGCCAAAGTCTAGACTTTCGACCCTCGCATTCTGACGAAAAATGCCTTACTGTGGCCGCCATCTTGTCGTGGACCCTAATACTTTTGAGTTTAAGGAGCGACATCTTTTCCTCAGCGTGGGTCTTATGTGTATTATTTCTATAAATGCTACTTGCATATAGCTAGGAGTCAACTATAAAATTGTAGTTTCAACTGGCGTGAGAGATGCCAGTAAGCCAAAGTCTAGACTTTCGACCCTCGCATTCTGACGAAAAATGCCTTACTGTGGCCGCCATCTTGTCGTGGACCCTAATACTTTTGAGTTTAAGGAGCGACATCTTTTCCTCAGCGTGGGTCTTATGTGTATTATTTCTATAAATGCTACTTGCATATAGCTAGGAGTCAACTATAAAATTGTAGTTTCAACTGGCGTGAGAGATGCCAGTAAGCCAAAGTCTAGACTTTCGACCCTCGCATTCTGACGAAAAATGCCTTACTGTGGCCGCCATCTTGTCGTGGACCCTAATACTTTTGAGTTTAAGGAGCGACATCTTTTCCTCAGCGTGGGTCTTATGTGTATTATTTCTATAAATGCTACTTGCATATAGCTAGGAGTCAACTATAAAATTGTAGTTTCAACTGGCGTGAGAGATGCCAGTAAGCCAAAGTCTAGACTTTCGACCCTCGCATTCTGACGAAAAATGCCTTACTGTGGCCGCCATCTTGTCGTGGACCCTAATACTTTTGAGTTTAAGGAGCGACATCTTTTCCTCAGCGTGGGTCTTATGTGTATTATTTCTATAAATGCTACTTGCATATAGCTAGGAGTCAACTATAAAATTGTAGTTTCAACTGGCGTGAGAGATGCCAGTAAGCCAAAGTCTAGACTTTCGACCCTCGCATTCTGACGAAAAATGCCTTACTGTGGCCGCCATCTTGTCGTGGACCCTAATACTTTTGAGTTTAAGGAGCGACATCTTTTCCTCAGCGTGGGTCTTATGTGTATTATTTCTATAAATGCTACTTGCATATAGCTAGGAGTCAACTATAAAATTGTAGTTTCAACTGGCGTGAGAGATGCCAGTAAGCCAAAGTCTAGACTTTCGACCCTCGCATTCTGACGAAAAATGCCTTACTGTGGCCGCCATCTTGTCGTGGACCCTAATACTTTTGAGTTTAAGGAGCGACATCTTTTCCTCAGCGTGGGTCTTATGTGTATTATTTCTATAAATGCTACTTGCATATAGCTAGGAGTCAACTATAAAATTGTAGTTTCAACTGGCGTGAGAGATGCCAGTAAGCCAAAGTCTAGACTTTCGACCCTCGCATTCTGACGAAAAATGCCTTACTGTGGCCGCCATCTTGTCGTGGACCCTAATACTTTTGAGTTTAAGGAGCGACATCTTTTCCTCAGCGTGGGTCTTATGTGTATTATTTCTATAAATGCTACTTGCATATAGCTAGGAGTCAACTATAAAATTGTAGTTTCAACTGGCGTGAGAGATGCCAGTAAGCCAAAGTCTAGACTTTCGACCCTCGCATTCTGCCAGAAAATGCCTCAGAATGCGTGGATCTTGTACATATTATTTTTATAAAAGCTACTTGAATTTAGCGAGGAGTCAACTATAAAATTGTAGTTGCAACTGGCGTGAGAGATGCCAGTAAGCCAAAGTCTAGACTTTCGACCCTCGCATTCTGACGAAAAATGCCTTACTGTGGCCGCCATCTTGTCGTGGACCCTAATACTTTTGAGTTTAAGGAGCGACATCTTTTCCTCAGCGTGGGTCTTATGTGTATTATTTCTATAAATGCTACTTGCATATAGCTAGGAGTCAACTATAAAATTGTAGTTTCAACTGGCGTGAGAGATGCCAGTAAGCCAAAGTCTAGACTTTCGACCCTCGCATTCTGACGAAAAATGCCTTACTGTGGCCGCCATCTTGTCGTGGACCCTAATACTTTTGAGTTTAAGGAGCGACATCTTTTCCTCAGCGTGGGTCTTATGTGTATTATTTCTATAAATGCTACTTGCATATAGCTAGGAGTCAACTATAAAATTGTAGTTTCAACTGGCGTGAGGAAGCCAGTAAGCCAAAGTCTAGACTTTCGACCCTCGCATTCTGACGAAAAATGCCTTACTGTGGCCGCCATCTTGTCGTGGACCCTAATACTTTTGAGTTTAAGGAGCGACATCTTTTCCTCAGCGTGGGTCTTATGTGTATTATTTTATAAATGCTACTTGCATATAGCTAGGAGTCAACTATAAAATTGTAGTTTCAACTGGCGTGAGAGATGCCAGTAAGCCAAAGTCTAGACTTTCGACCCTCGCATTCTGACGAAAAATGCCTCAGAATGCGTGGATCTTGTACATATTATTTTTATAAAAGCTACTTGAATTTAGCGAGGAGTCAACTATAAAATTGTAGTTGCAACTGGCGTGAGAGAATTTTGTAAGCCAAAGTCTAGACTTTCGACCCTCGCATTCTGACGAAAAATGCCTTACTGTGGCCGCCATCTTGTCGTGGACCCTAATACTTTTGAGTTTAAGGAGCGACATCTTTTCCTCAGCGTGGGTCTTATGTGTATTATTTCTATAAATGCTACTTGCATATAGCTAGGAGTCAACTATAAAATTGTAGTTTCAACTGGCGTGAGAGATGCCAGTAAGCCAAAGTCTAGACTTTCGACCCTCGCATTCTGACGAAAAATGCCTTACTGTGGCCGCCATCTTGTCGTGGACCCTAATACTTTTGAGTTTAAGGAGCGACATCTTTTCCTCAGCGTGGGTCTTATGTGTATTATTTCTATAAATGCTACTTGCATATAGCTAGGAGTCAACTATAAAATTGTAGTTTCAACTGGCGTGAGAGAAGCCAGTAAGCCAAAGTCTAGACTTTCGACCCTCGCATTCTGACGAAAAATGCCTTACTGTGGCCGCCATCTTGTCGTGGACCCTAATACTTTTGAGTTTAAGGAGCGACATCTTTTCCTCAGCGTGGGTCTTATGTGTATTATTTCTATAAATGCTACTTGCATATAGCTAGGAGTCAACTATAAAATTGTAGTTTCAACTGGCGTGAGAGATGCCAGTAAGCCAAAGTCTAGACTTTCGACCCTCGCATTCTGACGAAAAATGCCTTACTGTGGCCGCCATCTTGTCGTGGACCCTAATACTTTTGAGTTTAAGGAGCGACATCTTTTCCTCAGCGTGGGTCTTATGTGTATTATTTCTATAAATGCTACTTGCATATAGCTAGGAGTCAACTATAAAATTGTAGTTTCAACTGGCGTGAGAGATGCCAGTAAGCCAAAGTCTAGACTTTCGACCCTCGCATTCTGACGAAAAATGCCTCAGAATGCGTGGATCTTGTACATATTATTTTTATAAAAGCTACTTGAATTTAGCGAGGAGTCAACTATAAAATTGTAGTTGCAACTGGCGTGAGAGAATTTTGTAAGCCAAAGTCTAGACTTTCGACCCTCGCATTCTGACGAAAAATGCCTTACTGTGGCCGCCATCTTGTCGTGGACCCTAATACTTTTGAGTTTAAGGAGCGACATCTTTTCCTCAGCGTGGGTCTTATGTGTATTATTTCTATAAATGCTACTTGCATATAGCTAGGAGTCAACTATAAAATTGTAGTTTCAACTGGCGTGAGAGATGCCAGTAAGCCAAAGTCTAGACTTTCGACCCTCGCATTCTGACGAAAAATGCCTTACTGTGGCCGCCATCTTGTCGTGGACCCTAATACTTTTGAGTTTAAGGAGCGACATCTTTTCCTCAGCGTGGGTCTTATGTGTATTATTTCTATAAATGCTACTTGCATATAGCTAGGAGTCAACTATAAAATTGTAGTTTCAACTGGCGTGAGAGATGCCAGTAAGCCAAAGTCTAGACTTTCGACCCTCGCATTCTGACGAAAAATGCCTTACTGTGGCCGCCATCTTGTCGTGGACCCTAATACTTTTGAGTTTAAGGAGCGACATCTTTTCCTCAGCGTGGGTCTTATGTGTATTATTTCTATAAATGCTACTTGCATATAGCTAGGAGTCAACTATAAAATTGTAGTTTCAACTGGCGTGAGAGATGCCAGTAAGCCAAAGTCTAGACTTTCGACCCTCGCATTCTGACGAAAAATGCCTTACTGTGGCCGCCATCTTGTCGTGGACCCTAATACTTTTGAGTTTAAGGAGCGACATCTTTTCCTCAGCGTGGGTCTTATGTGTATTATTTCTATAAATGCTACTTGCATATAGCTAGGAGTCAACTATAAAATTGTAGTTTCAACTGGCGTGAGAGATGCCAGTAAGCCAAAGTCTAGACTTTCGACCCTCGCATTCTGACGAAAAATGCCTTACTGTGGCCGCCATCTTGTCGTGGACCCTAATACTTTTGAGTTTAAGGAGCGACATCTTTTCCTCAGCGTGGGTCTTATGTGTATTATTTCTATAAATGCTACTTGCATATAGCTAGGAGTCAACTATAAAATTGTAGTTTCAACTGGCGTGAGAGATGCCAGTAAGCCAAAGTCTAGACTTTCGACCCTCGCATTCTGACGAAAAATGCCTTACTGTGGCCGCCATCTTGTCGTGGACCCTAATACTTTTGAGTTTAAGGAGCGACATCTTTTCCTCAGCGTGGGTCTTATGTGTATTATTTCTATAAATGCTACTTGCATATAGCTAGGAGTCAACTATAAAATTGTAGTTTCAACTGGCGTGAGAGATGCCAGTAAGCCAAAGTCTAGACTTTCGACCCTCGCATTCTGCAGAAAATGCCTCAGAATGCGTGGATCTTGTACATATTATTTTTTATAAAAGCTACTTGAATTTAGCGAGGAGTCAACTATAAAATTGTAGTTGCAACTGGCGTGAGAGATGCGTAAGCCAAAGTCTAGACTTTCGACCCTCGCATTCTGACGAAAAATGCCTTACTGTGGCCGCCATCTTGTCGTGGACCCTAATACTTTTGAGTTTAAGGAGCGACATCTTTTCCTCAGCGTGGGTCTTATGTGTATTATTTCTATAAATGCTACTTGCATATAGCTAGGAGTCAACTATAAAATTGTAGTTTCAACTGGCGTGAGAGATGCCAGTAAGCCAAAGTCTAGACTTTCGACCCTCGCATTCTGACGAAAAATGCCTTACTGTGGCCGCCATCTTGTCGTGGACCCTAATACTTTTGAGTTTAAGGAGCGACATCTTTTCCTCAGCGTGGGTCTTATGTGTATTATTTCTATAAATGCTACTTGCATATAGCTAGGAGTCAACTATAAAATTGTAGTTTCAACTGGCGTGAGAGATGCCAGTAAGCCAAAGTCTAGACTTTCGACCCTCGCATTCTGACGAAAAATGCCTTACTGTGGCCGCCATCTTGTCGTGGACCCTAATACTTTTGAGTTTAAGGAGCGACATCTTTTCCTCAGCGTGGGTCTTATGTGTATTATTTCTATAAATGCTACTTGCATATAGCTAGGAGTCAACTATAAAATTGTAGTTTCAACTGGCGTGAGAGATGCCAGTAAGCCAAAGTCTAGACTTTCGACCCTCGCATTCTGACGAAAAATGCCTTACTGTGGCCGCCATCTTGTCGTGGACCCTAATACTTTTGAGTTTAAGGAGCGACATCTTTTCCTCAGCGTGGGTCTTATGTGTATTATTTCTATAAATGCTACTTGCATATAGCTAGGAGTCAACTATAAAATTGTAGTTTCAACTGGCGTGAGAGATGCCAGTAAGCCAAAGTCTAGACTTTCGACCCTCGCATTCTGACGAAAAATGCCTTACTGTGGCCGCCATCTTGTCGTGGACCCTAATACTTTTGAGTTTAAGGAGCGACATCTTTTCCTCAGCGTGGGTCTTATGTGTATTATTTCTATAAATGCTACTTGCATATAGCTAGGAGTCAACTATAAAATTGTAGTTTCAACTGGCGTGAGAGATGCCAGTAAGCCAAAGTCTAGACTTTCGACCCTCGCATTCTGACGAAAAATGCCTTACTGTGGCCGCCATCTTGTCGTGGACCCTAATACTTTTGAGTTTAAGGAGCGACATCTTTTCCTCAGCGTGGGTCTTATGTGTATTATTTCTATAAATGCTACTTGCATATAGCTAGGAGTCAACTATAAAATTGTAGTTTCAACTGGCGTGAGAGATGCCAGTAAGCCAAAGTCTAGACTTTCGACCCTCGCATTCTGCCAGAAAATGCCTCAGAATGCGTGGATCTTGTACATATTATTTTTTATAAAAGCTACTTGAATTAGCGAGGAGTCAACTATAAAATTGTAGTTGCAACTGGCGTGAGAGAATTTTGTAAGCCAAAGTCTAGACTTTCGACCCTCGCATTCTGACGAAAAATGCCTTACTGTGGCCGCCATCTTGTCGTGGACCCTAATACTTTTGAGTTTAAGGAGCGACATCTTTTCCTCAGCGTGGGTCTTATGTGTATTATTTTATAAATGCTACTTGCATATAGCTAGGAGTCAACTATAAAATTGTAGTTTCAACTGGCGTGAGAGATGCCAGTAAGCCAAAGTCTAGACTTTCGACCCTCGCATTCTGACGAAAAATGCCTTACTGTGGCCGCCATCTTGTCGTGGACCCTAATACTTTTGAGTTTAAGGAGCGACATCTTTTCCTCAGCGTGGGTCTTATGTGTATTATTTCTATAAATGCTACTTGCATATAGCTAGGAGTCAACTATAAAATTGTAGTTTCAACTGGCGTGAGAGATGCCAGTAAGCCAAAGTCTAGACTTTCGACCCTCGCATTCTGACGAAAAATGCCTTACTGTGGCCGCCATCTTGTCGTGGACCCTAATACTTTTGAGTTTAAGGAGCGACATCTTTTCCTCAGCGTGGGTCTTATGTGTATTATTTCTATAAATGCTACTTGCATATAGCTAGGAGTCAACTATAAAATTGTAGTTTCAACTGGCGTGAGAGATGCCAGTAAGCCAAAGTCTAGACTTTCGACCCTCGCATTCTGACGAAAAATGCCTTACTGTGGCCGCCATCTTGTCGTGGACCCTAATACTTTTGAGTTTAAGGAGCGACATCTTTTCCTCAGCGTGGGTCTTATGTGTATTATTTCTATAAATGCTACTTGCATATAGCTAGGAGTCAACTATAAAATTGTAGTTTCAACTGGCGTGAGAGATGCCAGTAAGCCAAAGTCTAGACTTTCGACCCTCGCATTCTGACGAAAAATGCCTTACTGTGGCCGCCATCTTGTCGTGGACCCTAATACTTTTGAGTTTAAGGAGCGACATCTTTTCCTCAGCGTGGGTCTTATGTGTATTATTTCTATAAATGCTACTTGCATATAGCTAGGAGTCAACTATAAAATTGTAGTTTCAACTGGCGTGAGAGATGCCAGTAAGCCAAAGTCTAGACTTTCGACCCTCGCATTCTGCCAGAAAATGCCTCAGAATGCGTGGATCTTGTACATATTATTTTTATAAAAGCTACTTGAATTTAGCGAGGAGTCAACTATAAAATTGTAGTTGCAACTGGCGTGAGAGAATTTTGTAAGCCAAAGTCTAGACTTTCGACCCTCGCATTCTGACGAAAAATGCCTTACTGTGGCCGCCATCTTGTCGTGGACCCTAATACTTTTGAGTTTAAGGAGCGACATCTTTTCCTCAGCGTGGGTCTTATGTGTATTATTTCTATAAATGCTACTTGCATATAGCTAGGAGTCAACTATAAAATTGTAGTTTCAACTGGCGTGAGAGATGCCAGTAAGCCAAAGTCTAGACTTTCGACCCTCGCATTCTGACGAAAAATGCCTTACTGTGGCCGCCATCTTGTCGTGGACCCTAATACTTTTGAGTTTAAGGAGCGACATCTTTTCCTCAGCGTGGGTCTTATGTGTATTATTTCTATAAATGCTACTTGCATATAGCTAGGAGTCAACTATAAAATTGTAGTTTCAACTGGCGTGAGAGAAGCCAGTAAGCCAAAGTCTAGACTTTCGACCCTCGCATTCTGACGAAAAATGCCTTACTGTGGCCGCCATCTTGTCGTGGACCCTAATACTTTTGAGTTTAAGGAGCGACATCTTTTCCTCAGCGTGGGTCTTATGTGTATTATTTCTATAAATGCTACTTGCATATAGCTAGGAGTCAACTATAAAATTGTAGTTTCAACTGGCGTGAGAGATGCCAGTAAGCCAAAGTCTAGACTTTCGACCCTCGCATTCTGACGAAAAATGCCTTACTGTGGCCGCCATCTTGTCGTGGACCCTAATACTTTTGAGTTTAAGGAGCGACATCTTTTCCTCAGCGTGGGTCTTATGTGTATTATTTCTATAAATGCTACTTGCATATAGCTAGGAGTCAACTATAAAATTGTAGTTTCAACTGGCGTGAGAGATGCCAGTAAGCCAAAGTCTAGACTTTCGACCCTCGCATTCTGACGAAAAATGCCTTACTGTGGCCGCCATCTTGTCGTGGACCCTAATACTTTTGAGTTTAAGGAGCGACATCTTTTCCTCAGCGTGGGTCTTATGTGTATTATTTCTATAAATGCTACTTGCATATAGCTAGGAGTCAACTATAAAATTGTAGTTTCAACTGGCGTGAGAGATGCCAGTAAGCCAAAGTCTAGACTTTCGACCCTCGCATTCTGACGAAAATGCCTCAGAATGCGTGGATCTTGTACATATTATTTTTATAAAAGCTACTTGAATTTAGCGAGGAGTCAACTATAAAATTGTAGTTGCAACTGGCGTGAGAGAATTTTGTAAGCCAAAGTCTAGACTTTCGACCCTCGCATTCTGACGAAAAATGCCTTACTGTGGCCGCCATCTTGTCGTGGACCCTAATACTTTTGAGTTTAAGGAGCGACATCTTTTCCTCAGCGTGGGTCTTATGTGTATTATTTCTATAAATGCTACTTGCATATAGCTAGGAGTCAACTATAAAATTGTAGTTTCAACTGGCGTGAGAGATGCCAGTAAGCCAAAGTCTAGACTTTCGACCCTCGCATTCTGACGAAAAATGCCTTACTGTGGCCGCCATCTTGTCGTGGACCCTAATACTTTTGAGTTTAAGGAGCGACATCTTTTCCTCAGCGTGGGTCTTATGTGTATTATTTCTATAAATGCTACTTGCATATAGCTAGGAGTCAACTATAAAATTGTAGTTTCAACTGGCGTGAGAGATGCCAGTAAGCCAAAGTCTAGACTTTCGACCCTCGCATTCTGACGAAAAATGCCTTACTGTGGCCGCCATCTTGTCGTGGACCCTAATACTTTTGAGTTTAAGGAGCGACATCTTTTCCTCAGCGTGGGTCTTATGTTATTATAAAATGCTACTTGCATATAGCTAGGAGTCAACTATAAAATTGTAGTTTCAACTGGCGTGAGAGATGCCAGTAAGCCAAAGTCTAGACTTTCGACCCTCGCATTCTGACGAAAAATGCCTTACTGTGGCCGCCATCTTGTCGTGGACCCTAATACTTTTGAGTTTAAGGAGCGACATCTTTTCCTCAGCGTGGGTCTTATGTGTATTATTTCTATAAATGCTACTTGCATATAGCTAGGAGTCAACTATAAAATTGTAGTTTCAACTGGCGTGAGAGATGCCAGTAAGCCAAAGTCTAGACTTTCGACCCTCGCATTCTGACGAAAAATGCCTTACTGTGGCCGCCATCTTGTCGTGGACCCTAATACTTTTGAGTTTAAGGAGCGACATCTTTTCCTCAGCGTGGGTCTTATGTGTATTATTTCTATAAATGCTACTTGCATATAGCTAGGAGTCAACTATAAAATTGTAGTTTCAACTGGCGTGAGAGATGCCAGTAAGCCAAAGTCTAGACTTTCGACCCTCGCATTCTGACGAAAAATGCCTTACTGTGGCCGCCATCTTGTCGTGGACCCTAATACTTTTGAGTTTAAGGAGCGACATCTTTTCCTCAGCGTGGGTCTTATGTGTATTATTTCTATAAATGCTACTTGCATATAGCTAGGAGTCAACTATAAAATTGTAGTTTCAACTGGCGTGAGAGATGCCAGTAAGCCAAAGTCTAGACTTTCGACCCTCGCATTCTGACGAAAAATGCCTTACTGTGGCCGCCATCTTGTCGTGGACCCTAATACTTTTGAGTTTAAGGAGCGACATCTTTTCCTCAGCGTGGGTCTTATGTGTATTATTTCTATAAATGCTACTTGCATATAGCTAGGAGTCAACTATAAAATTGTAGTTTCAACTGGCGTGAGAGATGCCAGTAAGCCAAAGTCTAGACTTTCGACCCTCGCATTCTGACGAAAAATGCCTCAGAATGCGTGGATCTTGTACATATTATTTTTATAAAAGCTACTTGAATTTAGCGAGGAGTCAACTATAAAATTGTAGTTGCAACTGGCGTGAGAGAATTTTGTAAGCCAAAGTCTAGACTTTCGACCCTCGCATTCTGACGAAAAATGCCTTACTGTGGCCGCCATCTTGTCGTGGACCCTAATACTTTTGAGTTTAAGGAGCGACATCTTTTCCTCAGCGTGGGTCTTATGTGTATTATTTCTATAAATGCTACTTGCATATAGCTAGGAGTCAACTATAAAATTGTAGTTTCAACTGGCGTGAGAGATGCCAGTAAGCCAAAGTCTAGACTTTCGACCCTCGCATTCTGACGAAAAATGCCTTACTGTGGCCGCCATCTTGTCGTGGACCCTAATACTTTTGAGTTTAAGGAGCGACATCTTTTCCTCAGCGTGGGTCTTATGTGTATTATTTCTATAAATGCTACTTGCATATAGCTAGGAGTCAACTATAAAATTGTAGTTTCAACTGGCGTGAGAGATGCCAGTAAGCCAAAGTCTAGACTTTCGACCCTCGCATTCTGACGAAAATGCCTCAGAATGCGTGGATCTTGTACATATTATTTTTATAAAAGCTACTTGAATTTAGCGAGGAGTCAACTATAAAATTGTAGTTGCAACTGGCGTGAGAGAATTTTGTAAGCCAAAGTCTAGACTTTCGACCCTCGCATTCTGACGAAAAATGCCTTACTGTGGCCGCCATCTTGTCGTGGACCCTAATACTTTTGAGTTTAAGGAGCGACATCTTTTCCTCAGCGTGGGTCTTATGTGTATTATTTCTATAAAAGCTACTTGCATATAGCTAGGAGTCAACTATAAAATTGTAGTTTCAACTGGCGTGAGAGATGCCAGTAAGCCAAAGTCTAGACTTTCGACCCTCGCATTCTGACGAAAAATGCCTTACTGTGGCCGCCATCTTGTCGTGGACCCTAATACTTTTGAGTTTAAGGAGCGACATCTTTTCCTCAGCGTGGGTCTTATGTGTATTATTTCTATAAATGCTACTTGCATATAGCTAGGAGTCAACTATAAAATTGTAGTTTCAACTGGCGTGAGAGAAGCCAGTAAGCCAAAGTCTAGACTTTCGACCCTCGCATTCTGACGAAAAATGCCTTACTGTGGCCGCCATCTTGTCGTGGACCCTAATACTTTTGAGTTTAAGGAGCGACATCTTTTCCTCAGCGTGGGTCTTATGTGTATTATTTCTATAAATGCTACTTGCATATAGCTAGGAGTCAACTATAAAATTGTAGTTTCAACTGGCGTGAGAGATGCCAGTAAGCCAAAGTCTAGACTTTCGACCCTCGCATTCTGACGAAAAATGCCTTACTGTGGCCGCCATCTTGTCGTGGACCCTAATACTTTTGAGTTTAAGGAGCGACATCTTTTCCTCAGCGTGGGTCTTATGTGTATTATTTCTATAAATGCTACTTGCATATAGCTAGGAGTCAACTATAAAATTGTAGTTTCAACTGGCGTGAGAGATGCCAGTAAGCCAAAGTCTAGACTTTCGACCCTCGCATTCTGACGAAAAATGCCTTACTGTGGCCGCCATCTTGTCGTGGACCCTAATACTTTTGAGTTTAAGGAGCGACATCTTTTCCTCAGCGTGGGTCTTATGTGTATTATTTCTATAAATGCTACTTGCATATAGCTAGGAGTCAACTATAAAATTGTAGTTTCAACTGGCGTGAGAGATGCCAGTAAGCCAAAGTCTAGACTTTCGACCCTCGCATTCTGACGAAAAATGCCTTACTGTGGCCGCCATCTTGTCGTGGACCCTAATACTTTTGAGTTTAAGGAGCGACATCTTTTCCTCAGCGTGGGTCTTATGTGTATTATTTCTATAAATGCTACTTGCATATAGCTAGGAGTCAACTATAAAATTGTAGTTTCAACTGGCGTGAGAGATGCCAGTAAGCCAAAGTCTAGACTTTCGACCCTCGCATTCTGACGAAAAATGCCTTACTGTGGCCGCCATCTTGTCGTGGACCCTAATACTTTTGAGTTTAAGGAGCGACATCTTTTCCTCAGCGTGGGTCTTATGTGTATTATTTCTATAAATGCTACTTGCATATAGCTAGGAGTCAACTATAAAATTGTAGTTTCAACTGGCGTGAGAGATGCCAGTAAGCCAAAGTCTAGACTTTCGACCCTCGCATTCTGACGAAAAATGCCTTACTGTGGCCGCCATCTTGTCGTGGACCCTAATACTTTTGAGTTTAAGGAGCGACATCTTTTCCTCAGCGTGGGTCTTATGTGTATTATTTCTATAAATGCTACTTGCATATAGCTAGGAGTCAACTATAAAATTGTAGTTTCAACTGGCGTGAGAGATGCCAGTAAGCCAAAGTCTAGACTTTCGACCCTCGCATTCTGACGAAAAATGCCTTACTGTGGCCGCCATCTTGTCGTGGACCCTAATACTTTTGAGTTTAAGGAGCGACATCTTTTCCTCAGCGTGGGTCTTATGTGTATTATTTCTATAAATGCTACTTGCATATAGCTAGGAGTCAACTATAAAATTGTAGTTTCAACTGGCGTGAGAGATGCCAGTAAGCCAAAGTCTAGACTTTCGACCCTCGCATTCTGACGAAAAATGCCTTACTGTGGCCGCCATCTTGTCGTGGACCCTAATACTTTTGAGTTTAAGGAGCGACATCTTTTCCTCAGCGTGGGTCTTATGTGTATTATTTCTATAAATGCTACTTGCATATAGCTAGGAGTCAACTATAAAATTGTAGTTTCAACTGGCGTGAGAGATGCCAGTAAGCCAAAGTCTAGACTTTCGACCCTCGCATTCTGACGAAAAATGCCTCAGAATGCGTGGATCTTGTACATATTATTTTTATAAAAGCTACTTGAATTTAGCGAGGAGTCAACTATAAAATTGTAGTTGCAACTGGCGTGAGAGAATTTTGTAAGCCAAAGTCTAGACTTTCGACCCTCGCATTCTGACGAAAAATGCCTTACTGTGGCCGCCATCTTGTCGTGGACCCTAATACTTTTGAGTTTAAGGAGCGACATCTTTTCCTCAGCGTGGGTCTTATGTGTATTATTTCTATAAATGCTACTTGCATATAGCTAGGAGTCAACTATAAAATTGTAGTTTCAACTGGCGTGAGAGATGCCAGTAAGCCAAAGTCTAGACTTTCGACCCTCGCATTCTGACGAAAAATGCCTTACTGTGGCCGCCATCTTGTCGTGGACCCTAATACTTTTGAGTTTAAGGAGCGACATCTTTTCCTCAGCGTGGGTCTTATGTGTATTATTTCTATAAATGCTACTTGCATATAGCTAGGAGTCAACTATAAAATTGTAGTTTCAACTGGCGTGAGAGATGCCAGTAAGCCAAAGTCTAGACTTTCGACCCTCGCATTCTGCCAGAAAATGCCTCAGAATGCGTGGATCTTGTACATATTATTTTTATAAAAGCTACTTGAATTTAGCGAGGAGTCAACTATAAAATTGTAGTTGCAACTGGCGTGAGAGAATTTTGTAAGCCAAAGTCTAGACTTTCGACCCTCGCATTCTGACGAAAAATGCCTTACTGTGGCCGCCATCTTGTCGTGGACCCTAATACTTTTGAGTTTAAGGAGCGACATCTTTTCCTCAGCGTGGGTCTTATGTGTATTATTTCTATAAATGCTACTTGCATATAGCTAGGAGTCAACTATAAAATTGTAGTTTCAACTGGCGTGAGAGATGCCAGTAAGCCAAAGTCTAGACTTTCGACCCTCGCATTCTGACGAAAAATGCCTTACTGTGGCCGCCATCTTGTCGTGGACCCTAATACTTTTGAGTTTAAGGAGCGACATCTTTTCCTCAGCGTGGGTCTTATGTGTATTATTTCTATAAATGCTACTTGCATATAGCTAGGAGTCAACTATAAAATTGTAGTTTCAACTGGCGTGAGAGAAGCCAGTAAGCCAAAGTCTAGACTTTCGACCCTCGCATTCTGACGAAAAATGCCTTACTGTGGCCGCCATCTTGTCGTGGACCCTAATACTTTTGAGTTTAAGGAGCGACATCTTTTCCTCAGCGTGGGTCTTATGTGTATTATTTCTATAAATGCTACTTGCATATAGCTAGGAGTCAACTATAAAATTGTAGTTTCAACTGGCGTGAGAGATGCCAGTAAGCCAAAGTCTAGACTTTCGACCCTCGCATTCTGACGAAAAATGCCTTACTGTGGCCGCCATCTTGTCGTGGACCCTAATACTTTTGAGTTTAAGGAGCGACATCTTTTCCTCAGCGTGGGTCTTATGTGTATTATTTCTATAAATGCTACTTGCATATAGCTAGGAGTCAACTATAAAATTGTAGTTTCAACTGGCGTGAGAGATGCCAGTAAGCCAAAGTCTAGACTTTCGACCCTCGCATTCTGACGAAAAATGCCTTACTGTGGCCGCCATCTTGTCGTGGACCCTAATACTTTTGAGTTTAAGGAGCGACATCTTTTCCTCAGCGTGGGTCTTATGTGTATTATTTCTATAAATGCTACTTGCATATAGCTAGGAGTCAACTATAAAATTGTAGTTTCAACTGGCGTGAGAGATGCCAGTAAGCCAAAGTCTAGACTTTCGACCCTCGCATTCTGACGAAAAATGCCTCAGAATGCGTGGATCTTGTACATATTATTTTTATAAAAGCTACTTGAATTTAGCGAGGAGTCAACTATAAAATTGTAGTTGCAACTGGCGTGAGAGAATTTTGTAAGCCAAAGTCTAGACTTTCGACCCTCGCATTCTGACGAAAAATGCCTTACTGTGGCCGCCATCTTGTCGTGGACCCTAATACTTTTGAGTTTAAGGAGCGACATCTTTTCCTCAGCGTGGGTCTTATGTGTATTATTTCTATAAATGCTACTTGCATATAGCTAGGAGTCAACTATAAAATTGTAGTTTCAACTGGCGTGAGAGATGCCAGTAAGCCAAAGTCTAGACTTTCGACCCTCGCATTCTGACGAAAAATGCCTTACTGTGGCCGCCATCTTGTCGTGGACCCTAATACTTTTGAGTTTAAGGAGCGACATCTTTTCCTCAGCGTGGGTCTTATGTGTATTATTTCTATAAATGCTACTTGCATATAGCTAGGAGTCAACTATAAAATTGTAGTTTCAACTGGCGTGAGAGATGCCAGTAAGCCAAAGTCTAGACTTTCGACCCTCGCATTCTGACGAAAAAATGCCTCAGAATGCGTGGATCTTGTACATATTATTTTTATAAAAGCTACTTGAATTTAGCGAGGAGTCAACTATAAAATTGTAGTTTCAACTGGCGTGAGAGAATTTTGTAAGCCAAAGTCTAGACTTTCGACCCTCGCATTCTGACGAAAAATGCCTTACTGTGGCCGCCATCTTGTCGTGGACCCTAATACTTTTGAGTTTAAGGAGCGACATCTTTTCCTCAGCGTGGGTCTTATGTGTATTATTTCTATAAATGCTACTTGCATATAGCTAGGAGTCAACTATAAAATTGTAGTTTCAACTGGCGTGAGAGATGCCAGTAAGCCAAAGTCTAGACTTTCGACCCTCGCATTCTGACGAAAAATGCCTTACTGTGGCCGCCATCTTGTCGTGGACCCTAATACTTTTGAGTTTAAGGAGCGACATCTTTTCCTCAGCGTGGGTCTTATGTGTATTATTTCTATAAATGCTACTTGCATATAGCTAGGAGTCAACTATAAAATTGTAGTTACAACTGGCGTGAGAGATGCCAGTAAGCCAAAGTCTAGACTTTCGACCCTCGCATTCTGACGAAAATGCCTCAGAATGCGTGGATCTTGTACATATTATTTTTATAAAAGCTACTTGAATTTAGCGAGGAGTCAACTATAAAATTGTAGTTGCAACTGGCGTGAGAGAATTTTGTAAGCCAAAGTCTAGACTTTCGACCCTCGCATTCTGACGAAAAATGCCTTACTGTGGCCGCCATCTTGTCGTGGACCCTAATACTTTTGAGTTTAAGGAGCGACATCTTTTCCTCAGCGTGGGTCTTATGTGTATTATTTCTATAAATGCTACTTGCATATAGCTAGGAGTCAACTATAAAATTGTAGTTTCAACTGGCGTGAGAGATGCCAGTAAGCCAAAGTCTAGACCCTTCGCATTCTGACGAAAAATGCCTTACTGTGGCCGCCATCTTGTCGTGGACCCTAATACTTTTGAGTTTAAGGAGCGACATCTTTTCCTCAGCGTGGGTCTTATGTGTATTATTTCTATAAATGCTACTTGCATATAGCTAGGAGTCAACTATAAAATTGTAGTTTCAACTGGCGTGAGAGATGCCAGTAAGCCAAAGTCTAGACTTTCGACCCTCGCATTCTGACGAAAAATGCCTTACTGTGGCCGCCATCTTGTCGTGGACCCTAATACTTTTGAGTTTAAGGAGCGACATCTTTTCCTCAGCGTGGGTCTTATGTGTATTATTTCTATAAATGCTACTTGCATATAGCTAGGAGTCAACTATAAAATTGTAGTTTCAACTGGCGTGAGAGATGCCAGTAAGCCAAAGTCTAGACTTTCGACCCTCGCATTCTGACGAAAAATGCCTTACTGTGGCCGCCATCTTGTCGTGGACCCTAATACTTTTGAGTTTAAGGAGCGACATCTTTTCCTCAGCGTGGGTCTTATGTGTATTATTTCTATAAATGCTACTTGCATATAGCTAGGAGTCAACTATAAAATTGTAGTTTCAACTGGCGTGAGAGATGCCAGTAAGCCAAAGTCTAGACTTTCGACCCTCGCATTCTGACGAAAAATGCCTTACTGTGGCCGCCATCTTGTCGTGGACCCTAATACTTTTGAGTTTAAGGAGCGACATCTTTTCCTCAGCGTGGGTCTTATGTGTATTATTTCTATAAATGCTACTTGCATATAGCTAGGAGTCAACTATAAAATTGTAGTTTCAACTGGCGTGAGAGATGCCAGTAAGCCAAAGTCTAGACTTTCGACCCTCGCATTCTGACGAAAAATGCCTTACTGTGGCCGCCATCTTGTCGTGGACCCTAATACTTTTGAGTTTAAGGAGCGACATCTTTTCCTCAGCGTGGGTCTTATGTGTATTATTTCTATAAATGCTACTTGCATATAGCTAGGAGTCAACTATAAAATTGTAGTTTCAACTGGCGTGAGAGATGCCAGTAAGCCAAAGTCTAGACTTTCGACCCTCGCATTCTGACGAAAAATGCCTTACTGTGGCCGCCATCTTGTCGTGGACCCTAATACTTTTGAGTTTAAGGAGCGACATCTTTTCCTCAGCGTGGGTCTTATGTGTATTATTTCTATAAATGCTACTTGCATATAGCTAGGAGTCAACTATAAAATTGTAGTTTCAACTGGCGTGAGAGATGCCAGTAAGCCAAAGTCTAGACTTTCGACCCTCGCATTCTGACGAAAAATGCCTTACTGTGGCCGCCATCTTGTCGTGGACCCTAATACTTTTGAGTTTAAGGAGCGACATCTTTTCCTCAGCGTGGGTCTTATGTGTATTATTTCTATAAATGCTACTTGCATATAGCTAGGAGTCAACTATAAAATTGTAGTTTCAACTGGCGTGAGAGATGCCAGTAAGCCAAAGTCTAGACTTTCGACCCTCGCATTCTGACGAAAAATGCCTCAGAATGCGTGGATCTTGTACATATTATTTTTATAAAAGCTACTTGAATTTAGCGAGGAGTCAACTATAAAATTGTAGTTGCAACTGGCGTGAGAGAATTTTGTAAGCCAAAGTCTAGACTTTCGACCCTCGCATTCTGACGAAAAATGCCTTACTGTGGCCGCCATCTTGTCGTGGACCCTAATACTTTTGAGTTTAAGGAGCGACATCTTTTCCTCAGCGTGGGTCTTATGTGTATTATTTCTATAAATGCTACTTGCATATAGCTAGGAGTCAACTATAAAATTGTAGTTTCAACTGGCGTGAGAGATGCCAGTAAGCCAAAGTCTAGACTTTCGACCCTCGCATTCTGACGAAAAATGCCTTACTGTGGCCGCCATCTTGTCGTGGACCCTAATACTTTTGAGTTTAAGGAGCGACATCTTTTCCTCAGCGTGGGTCTTATGTGTATTATTTCTATAAATGCTACTTGCATATAGCTAGGAGTCAACTATAAAATTGTAGTTTCAACTGGCGTGAGAGAAGCCAGTAAGCCAAAGTCTAGACTTTCGACCCTCGCATTCTGACGAAAAATGCCTTACTGTGGCCGCCATCTTGTCGTGGACCCTAATACTTTTGAGTTTAAGGGCGACATCTTTTCCTCAGCGTGGGTCTTATGTGTATTATTTCTATAAATGCTACTTGCATATAGCTAGGAGTCAACTATAAAATTGTAGTTTCAACTGGCGTGAGAGATGCCAGTAAGCCAAAGTCTAGACTTTCGACCCTCGCATTCTGACGAAAAATGCCTTACTGTGGCCGCCATCTTGTCGTGGACCCTAATACTTTTGAGTTTAAGGAGCGACATCTTTTCCTCAGCGTGGGTCTTATGTGTATTATTTCTATAAATGCTACTTGCATATAGCTAGGAGTCAACTATAAAATTGTAGTTTCAACTGGCGTGAGAGATGCCAGTAAGCCAAAGTCTAGACTTTCGACCCTCGCATTCTGACGAAAAATGCCTTACTGTGGCCGCCATCTTGTCGTGGACCCTAATACTTTTGAGTTTAAGGAGCGACATCTTTTCCTCAGCGTGGGTCTTATGTGTATTATTTCTATAAATGCTACTTGCATATAGCTAGGAGTCAACTATAAAATTGTAGTTTCAACTGGCGTGAGAGATGCCAGTAAGCCAAAGTCTAGACTTTCGACCCTCGCATTCTGACGAAAAATGCCTTACTGTGGCCGCCATCTTGTCGTGGACCCTAATACTTTTGAGTTTAAGGAGCGACATCTTTTCCTCAGCGTGGGTCTTATGTGTATTATTTCTATAAATGCTACTTGCATATAGCTAGGAGTCAACTATAAAATTGTAGTTTCAACTGGCGTGAGAGATGCCAGTAAGCCAAAGTCTAGACTTTCGACCCTCGCATTCTGACGAAAAATGCCTTACTGTGGCCGCCATCTTGTCGTGGACCCTAATACTTTTGAGTTTAAGGAGCGACATCTTTTCCTCAGCGTGGGTCTTATGTGTATTATTTCTATAAATGCTACTTGCATATAGCTAGGAGTCAACTATAAAATTGTAGTTTCAACTGGCGTGAGAGATGCCAGTAAGCCAAAGTCTAGACTTTCGACCCTCGCATTCTGACGAAAAATGCCTTACTGTGGCCGCCATCTTGTCGTGGACCCTAATACTTTTGAGTTTAAGGAGCGACATCTTTTCCTCAGCGTGGGTCTTATGTGTATTATTTCTATAAATGCTACTTGCATATAGCTAGGAGTCAACTATAAAATTGTAGTTTCAACTGGCGTGAGAGATGCCAGTAAGCCAAAGTCTAGACTTTCGACCCTCGCATTCTGACGAAAAAATGCCTCAGAATGCGTGGATCTTGTACATATTATTTTTATAAAAGCTACTTGAATTTAGCGAGGAGTCAACTATAAAATTGTAGTTGCAACTGGCGTGAGAGAATTTTGTAAGCCAAAGTCTAGACTTTCGACCCTCGCATTCTGACGAAAAATGCCTTACTGTGGCCGCCATCTTGTCGTGGACCCTAATACTTTTGAGTTTAAGGAGCGACATCTTTTCCTCAGCGTGGGTCTTATGTGTATTATTTCTATAAATGCTACTTGCATATAGCTAGGAGTCAACTATAAAATTGTAGTTTCAACTGGCGTGAGAGATGCCAGTAAGCCAAAGTCTAGACTTTCGACCCTCGCATTCTGACGAAAAATGCCTTACTGTGGCCGCCATCTTGTCGTGGACCCTAATACTTTTGAGTTTAAGGAGCGACATCTTTTCCTCAGCGTGGGTCTTATGTGTATTATTTCTATAAATGCTACTTGCATATAGCTAGGAGTCAACTATAAAATTGTAGTTTCAACTGGCGTGAGGAAGCCAGTAAGCCAAAGTCTAGACTTTCGACCCTCGCATTCTGACGAAAAATGCCTTACTGTGGCCGCCATCTTGTCGTGGACCCTAATACTTTTGAGTTTAAGGAGCGACATCTTTTCCTCAGCGTGGGTCTTATGTGTATTATTTCTATAAATGCTACTTGCATATAGCTAGGAGTCAACTATAAAATTGTAGTTTCAACTGGCGTGAGAGATGCCAGTAAGCCAAAGTCTAGACTTTCGACCCTCGCATTCTGACGAAAAATGCCTTACTGTGGCCGCCATCTTGTCGTGGACCCTAATACTTTTGAGTTTAAGGAGCGACATCTTTTCCTCAGCGTGGGTCTTATGTGTATTATTTCTATAAATGCTACTTGCATATAGCTAGGAGTCAACTATAAAATTGTAGTTTCAACTGGCGTGAGAGATGCCAGTAAGCCAAAGTCTAGACTTTCGACCCTCGCATTCTGACGAAAAATGCCTTACTGTGGCCGCCATCTTGTCGTGGACCCTAATACTTTTGAGTTTAAGGGCGACATCTTTTCCTCAGCGTGGGTCTTATGTGTATTATTTCTATAAATGCTACTTGCATATAGCTAGGAGTCAACTATAAAATTGTAGTTTCAACTGGCGTGAGAGAATGCCAGTAAGCCAAAGTCTAGACTTTCGACCCTCGCATTCTGACGAAAAATGCCTTACTGTGGCCGCCATCTTGTCGTGGACCCTAATACTTTTGAGTTTAAGGAGCGACATCTTTTCCTCAGCGTGGGTCTTATGTGTATTATTTCTATAAATGCTACTTGCATATAGCTAGGAGTCAACTATAAAATTGTAGTTTCAACTGGCGTGAGAGAAGCCAGTAAGCCAAAGTCTAGACTTTCGACCCTCGCATTCTGACGAAAAATGCCTTACTGTGGCCGCCATCTTGTCGTGGACCCTAATACTTTTGAGTTTAAGGAGCGACATCTTTTCCTCAGCGTGGGTCTTATGTGTATTATTTCTATAAATGCTACTTGCATATAGCTAGGAGTCAACTATAAAATTGTAGTTTCAACTGGCGTGAGAGATGCCAGTAAGCCAAAGTCTAGACTTTCGACCCTCGCATTCTGACGAAAAATGCCTTACTGTGGCCGCCATCTTGTCGTGGACCCTAATACTTTTGAGTTTAAGGAGCGACATCTTTTCCTCAGCGTGGGTCTTATGTGTATTATTTTATAAAATGCTACTTGCATATAGCTAGGAGTCAACTATAAAATTGTAGTTTCAACTGGCGTGAGAGATGCCAGTAAGCCAAAGTCTAGACTTTCGACCCTCGCATTCTGACGAAAAATGCCTCAGATGCGTGGATCTTGTACATATTATTTTTATAAAAAGCTACTTGAATTTAGCGAGGAGTCAACTATAAAAATTGTAGTTTCAACTGGCGTGAGAGAATTTTGTAAGCCAAAGTCTAGACTTTCGACCCTCGCATTCTGACGAAAAATGCCTTACTGTGGCCGCCATCTTGTCGTGGACCCTAATACTTTTGAGTTTAAGGAGCGACATCTTTTCCTCAGCGTGGGTCTTATGTGTATTATTTCTATAAATGCTACTTGCATATAGCTAGGAGTCAACTATAAAATTGTAGTTTCAACTGGCGTGAGAGATGCCAGTAAGCCAAAGTCTAGAACTTTCGAAAGAGCGTCGTGTAGGGAAATGCCTTACTGTGGCCGCCATCTTGTCGTGGACCCTAATACTTTTGAGTTTAAGGAGCGACATCTTTTCCTCAGCGTGGGTCTTATGTGTATTATTTCTATAAATGCTACTTGCATATAGCTAGGAGTCAACTATAAAATTGTAGTTTCAACTGGCGTGAGAGATGCCAGTAAGCCAAAGTCTAGACTTTCGACCCTCGCATTCTGACGAAAAATGCCTTACTGTGGCCGCCATCTTGTCGTGGACCCTAATACTTTTGAGTTTAAGGAGCGACATCTTTTCCTCAGCGTGGGTCTTATGTGTATTATTTCTATAAATGCTACTTGCATATAGCTAGGAGTCAACTATAAAATTGTAGTTTCAACTGGCGTGAGAGATGCCAGTAAGCCAAAGTCTAGACTTTCGACCCTCGCATTCTGACGAAAAATGCCTTACTGTGGCCGCCATCTTGTCGTGGACCCTAATACTTTTGAGTTTAAGGAGCGACATCTTTTCCTCAGCGTGGGTCTTATGTGTATTATTTCTATAAATGCTACTTGCATATAGCTAGGAGTCAACTATAAAATTGTAGTTTCAACTGGCGTGAGAGATGCCAGTAAGCCAAAGTCTAGACTTTCGACCCTCGCATTCTGACGAAAAATGCCTTACTGTGGCCGCCATCTTGTCGTGGACCCTAATACTTTTGAGTTTAAGGAGCGACATCTTTTCCTCAGCGTGGGTCTTATGTGTATTATTTCTATAAATGCTACTTGCATATAGCTAGGAGTCAACTATAAAATTGTAGTTTCAACTGGCGTGAGAGATGCCAGTAAGCCAAAGTCTAGACTTTCGACCCTCGCATTCTGCCAGAAAAATGCCTCAGAATGCGTGGATCTTGTACATATTATTTTTATAAAAGCTACTTGAATTTAGCGAGGAGTCAACTATAAAATTGTAGTTGCAACTGGCGTGAGAGAATTTTGTAAGCCAAAGTCTAGACTTTCGACCCTCGCATTCTGACGAAAAATGCCTTACTGTGGCCGCCATCTTGTCGTGGACCCTAATACTTTTGAGTTTAAGGAGCGACATCTTTTCCTCAGCGTGGGTCTTATGTGTATTATTTCTATAAATGCTACTTGCATATAGCTAGGAGTCAACTATAAAATTGTAGTTTCAACTGGCGTGAGAGATGCCAGTAAGCCAAAGTCTAGACTTTCGACCCTCGCATTCTGACGAAAAATGCCTTACTGTGGCCGCCATCTTGTCGTGGACCCTAATACTTTTGAGTTTAAGGAGCGACATCTTTTCCTCAGCGTGGGTCTTATGTGTATTATTTCTATAAATGCTACTTGCATATAGCTAGGAGTCAACTATAAAATTGTAGTTTCAACTGGCGTGAGAGATGCCAGTAAGCCAAAGTCTAGACTTTCGACCCTCGCATTCTGACGAAAAATGCCTTACTGTGGCCGCCATCTTGTCGTGGACCCTAATACTTTTGAGTTTAAGGAGCGACATCTTTTCCTCAGCGTGGGTCTTATGTGTATTATTTCTATAAAAGCTACTTGCATATAGCTAGGAGTCAACTATAAAATTGTAGTTTCAACTGGCGTGAGAGATGCCAGTAAGCCAAAGTCTAGACTTTCGACCCTCGCATTCTGACGAAAAAATGCCTCAGAATGCGTGGATCTTGTACATATTATTTTATAAATGCTACTTGCATATAGCTAGGAGTCAACTATAAAATTGTAGTTTCAACTGGCGTGAGAGAATTTTGTAAGCCAAAGTCTAGACTTTCGACCCTCGCATTCTGACGAAAAATGCCTTACTGTGGCCGCCATCTTGTCGTGGACCCTAATACTTTTGAGTTTAAGGAGCGACATCTTTTCCTCAGCGTGGGTCTTATGTGTATTATTTCTATAAATGCTACTTGCATATAGCTAGGAGTCAACTATAAAATTGTAGTTTCAACTGGCGTGAGAGAAGCCAGTAAGCCAAAGTCTAGACTTTCGACCCTCGCATTCTGACGAAAAATGCCTTACTGTGGCCGCCATCTTGTCGTGGACCCTAATACTTTTGAGTTTAAGGAGCGACATCTTTTCCTCAGCGTGGGTCTTATGTGTATTATTTCTATAAATGCTACTTGCATATAGCTAGGAGTCAACTATAAAATTGTAGTTTCAACTGGCGTGAGAGATGCCAGTAAGCCAAAGTCTAGACTTTCGACCCTCGCATTCTGACGAAAAATGCCTTACTGTGGCCGCCATCTTGTCGTGGACCCTAATACTTTTGAGTTTAAGGAGCGACATCTTTTCCTCAGCGTGGGTCTTATGTGTATTATTTCTATAAATGCTACTTGCATATAGCTAGGAGTCAACTATAAAATTGTAGTTTCAACTGGCGTGAGAGATGCCAGTAAGCCAAAGTCTAGACTTTCGACCCTCGCATTCTGACGAAAAATGCCTCAGAATGCGTGGATCTTGTACATATTATTTTATAAAAAGCTACTTGAATTTAGCGAGGAGTCAACTATAAAATTGTAGTTGCAACTGGCGTGAGAGAATTTTGTAAGCCAAAGTCTAGACTTTCGACCCTCGCATTCTGACGAAAAATGCCTTACTGTGGCCGCCATCTTGTCGTGGACCCTAATACTTTTGAGTTTAAGGAGCGACATCTTTTCCTCAGCGTGGGTCTTATGTGTATTATTTCTATAAATGCTACTTGCATATAGCTAGGAGTCAACTATAAAATTGTAGTTTCAACTGGCGTGAGAGATGCCAGTAAGCCAAAGTCTAGACTTTCGACCCTTACTGTGGCCGCCATCTTGTCGTGGACCCTAATACTTTTGAGTTTAAGGAGCGACATCTTTTCCTCAGCGTGGGTCTTATGTGTATTATTTCTATAAATGCTACTTGCATATAGCTAGGAGTCAACTATAAAATTGTAGTTTCAACTGGCGTGAGAGATGCCAGTAAGCCAAAGTCTAGACTTTCGACCCTCGCATTCTGACGAAAAATGCCTTACTGTGGCCGCCATCTTGTCGTGGACCCTAATACTTTTGAGTTTAAGGAGCGACATCTTTTCCTCAGCGTGGGTCTTATGTGTATTATTTCTATAAATGCTACTTGCATATAGCTAGGAGTCAACTATAAAATTGTAGTTTCAACTGGCGTGAGAGATGCCAGTAAGCCAAAGTCTAGACTTTCGACCCTCGCATTCTGACGAAAAATGCCTTACTGTGGCCGCCATCTTGTCGTGGACCCTAATACTTTTGAGTTTAAGGAGCGACATCTTTTCCTCAGCGTGGGTCTTATGTGTATTATTTCTATAAATGCTACTTGCATATAGCTAGGAGTCAACTATAAAATTGTAGTTTCAACTGGCGTGAGAGATGCCAGTAAGCCAAAGTCTAGACTTTCGACCCTCGCATTCTGACGAAAAATGCCTTACTGTGGCCGCCATCTTGTCGTGGACCCTAATACTTTTGAGTTTAAGGAGCGACATCTTTTCCTCAGCGTGGGTCTTATGTGTATTATTTCTATAAATGCTACTTGCATATAGCTAGGAGTCAACTATAAAATTGTAGTTTCAACTGGCGTGAGAGATGCCAGTAAGCCAAAGTCTAGACTTTCGACCCTCGCATTCTGCCAGAAAATGCCTCAGAATGCGTGGATCTTGTACATATTATTTTTATAAAAGCTACTTGAATTAGCGAGGAGTCAACTATAAAATTGTAGTTGCAACTGGCGTGAGAGAATTTTGTAAGCCAAAGTCTAGACTTTCGACCCTCGCATTCTGACGAAAAATGCCTTACTGTGGCCGCCATCTTGTCGTGGACCCTAATACTTTTGAGTTTAAGGAGCGACATCTTTTCCTCAGCGTGGGTCTTATGTGTATTATTTCTATAAATGCTACTTGCATATAGCTAGGAGTCAACTATAAAATTGTAGTTTCAACTGGCGTGAGAGATGCCAGTAAGCCAAAGTCTAGACTTTCGACCCTCGCATTCTGACGAAAAATGCCTTACTGTGGCCGCCATCTTGTCGTGGACCCTAATACTTTTGAGTTTAAGGAGCGACATCTTTTCCTCAGCGTGGGTCTTATGTGTATTATTTCTATAAATGCTACTTGCATATAGCTAGGAGTCAACTATAAAATTGTAGTTTCAACTGGCGTGAGAGATGCCAGTAAGCCAAAGTCTAGACTTTCGACCCTCGCATTCTGACGAAAAATGCCTTACTGTGGCCGCCATCTTGTCGTGGACCCTAATACTTTTGAGTTTAAGGGGCGACATCTTTTCCTCAGCGTGGGTCTTATGTGTATTATTTCTATAAATGCTACTTGCATATAGCTAGGAGTCAACTATAAAATTGTAGTTTCAACTGGCGTGAGAGAAGCCAGTAAGCCAAAGTCTAGACTTTCGACCCTCGCATTCTGACGAAAAATGCCTTACTGTGGCCGCCATCTTGTCGTGGACCCTAATACTTTTGAGTTTAAGGAGCGACATCTTTTCCTCAGCGTGGGTCTTATGTGTATTATTTCTATAAATGCTACTTGCATATAGCTAGGAGTCAACTATAAAATTGTAGTTTCAACTGGCGTGAGAGATGCCAGTAAGCCAAAGTCTAGACTTTCGACCCTCGCATTCTGACGAAAAATGCCTTACTGTGGCCGCCATCTTGTCGTGGACCCTAATACTTTTGAGTTTAAGGAGCGACATCTTTTCCTCAGCGTGGGTCTTATGTGTATTATTTCTATAAATGCTACTTGCATATAGCTAGGAGTCAACTATAAAATTGTAGTTTCAACTGGCGTGAGAGATGCCAGTAAGCCAAAGTCTAGACTTTCGACCCTCGCATTCTGACGAAAAATGCCTTACTGTGGCCGCCATCTTGTCGTGGACCCTAATACTTTTGAGTTTAAGGAGCGACATCTTTTCCTCAGCGTGGGTCTTATGTGTATTATTTCTATAAATGCTACTTGCATATAGCTAGGAGTCAACTATAAAATTGTAGTTGCAACTGGCGTGAGAGAATTTAGTAAGCCAAAGTCTAGACTTTCGACCCTCGCATTCTGACGAAAAATGCCTTACTGTGGCCGCCATCTTGTCGTGGACCCTAATACTTTTGAGTTTAAGGAGCGACATCTTTTCCTCAGCGTGGGTCTTATGTGTATTATTTCTATAAATGCTACTTGCATATAGCTAGGAGTCAACTATAAAATTGTAGTTTCAACTGGCGTGAGAGATGCCAGTAAGCCAAAGTCTAGACTTTCGACCCTCGCATTCTGACGAAAAATGCCTTACTGTGGCCGCCATCTTGTCGTGGACCCTAATACTTTTGAGTTTAAGGAGCGACATCTTTTCCTCAGCGTGGGTCTTATGTGTATTATTTTATAAATGCTACTTGCATATAGCTAGGAGTCAACTATAAAATTGTAGTTTCAACTGGCGTGAGAGATGCCAGTAAGCCAAAGTCTAGACTTTCGACCCTCGCATTCTGACGAAAATGCCTCAGAATGCGTGGATCTTGTACATATTATTTTTATAAAAGCTACTTGAATTTAGCGAGGAGTCAACTATAAAATTGTAGTTGCAACTGGCGTGAGAGAATTTTGTAAGCCAAAGTCTAGACTTTCGACCCTCGCATTCTGACGAAAAATGCCTTACTGTGGCCGCCATCTTGTCGTGGACCCTAATACTTTTGAGTTTAAGGAGCGACATCTTTTCCTCAGCGTGGGTCTTATGTGTATTATTTCTATAAATGCTACTTGCATATAGCTAGGAGTCAACTATAAAATTGTAGTTTCAACTGGCGTGAGAGATGCCAGTAAGCCAAAGTCTAGACTTTCGACCTTGACTGTGGCCGCCATCTTGTCGTGGACCCTAATACTTTTGAGTTTAAGGAGCGACATCTTTTCCTCAGCGTGGGTCTTATGTGTATTATTTCTATAAATGCTACTTGCATATAGCTAGGAGTCAACTATAAAATTGTAGTTTCAACTGGCGTGAGAGATGCCAGTAAGCCAAAGTCTAGACTTTCGACCCTCGCATTCTGACGAAAAATGCCTTACTGTGGCCGCCATCTTGTCGTGGACCCTAATACTTTTGAGTTTAAGGAGCGACATCTTTTCCTCAGCGTGGGTCTTATGTGTATTATTTCTATAAATGCTACTTGCATATAGCTAGGAGTCAACTATAAAATTGTAGTTTCAACTGGCGTGAGAGATGCCAGTAAGCCAAAGTCTAGACTTTCGACCCTCGCATTCTGACGAAAAATGCCTTACTGTGGCCGCCATCTTGTCGTGGACCCTAATACTTTTGAGTTTAAGGAGCGACATCTTTTCCTCAGCGTGGGTCTTATGTGTATTATTTCTATAAATGCTACTTGCATATAGCTAGGAGTCAACTATAAAATTGTAGTTTCAACTGGCGTGAGAGATGCCAGTAAGCCAAAGTCTAGACTTTCGACCCTCGCATTCTGACGAAAAATGCCTTACTGTGGCCGCCATCTTGTCGTGGACCCTAATACTTTTGAGTTTAAGGAGCGACATCTTTTCCTCAGCGTGGGTCTTATGTGTATTATTTCTATAAATGCTACTTGCATATAGCTAGGAGTCAACTATAAAATTGTAGTTTCAACTGGCGTGAGAGATGCCAGTAAGCCAAAGTCTAGACTTTCGACCCTCGCATTCTGCCAGAAAATGCCTTCTGAATGGTGGATCTTGTACATGTTATTTTAAAACTACTTGAATTTAAGGAGTCAACTATAAAATTGTAGTCAACTGGCGTGAGAGTCTTATGTGTATTATTTCTATAAATGCTACTTGCATATAGCTAGGAGTCAACTATAAAATTGTAGTTTCAACTGGCGTGAGAGATGCCAGTAAAAAGTCTAGACTTTCGACCCTCGCATTCTGACGAAAAATGCCTTACTGTGGCCGCCATCTTGTCGTGGACCCTAATACTTTTGAGTTTAAGGAGCGACATCTTTTCCTCAGCGTGGGTCTTATGTGTATTATTTCTATAAATGCTACTTGCATATAGCTAGGAGTCAACTATAAAATTGTAGTTTCAACTGGCGTGAGAGATGCCAGTAAGCCAAAGTCTAGACTTTCGACCCTCGCATTCTGACGAAAAATGCCTTACTGTGGCCGCCATCTTGTCGTGGACCCTAATACTTTTGAGTTTAAGGAGCGACATCTTTTCCTCAGCGTGGGTCTTATGTGTATTATTTCTATAAATGCTACTTGCATATAGCTAGGAGTCAACTATAAAATTGTAGTTTCAACTGGCGTGAGAGATGCCAGTAAGCCAAAGTCTAGACTTTCGACCCTCGCATTCTGACGAAAAATGCCTTACTGTGGCCGCCATCTTGTCGTGGACCCTAATACTTTTGAGTTTAAGGAGCGACATCTTTTCCTCAGCGTGGGTCTTATGTGTATTATTTCTATAAATGCTACTTGCATATAGCTAGGAGTCAACTATAAAATTGTAGTTTCAACTGGCGTGAGAGAATCTAGTAAGCCAAAGTCTAGACTTTCGACCCTCGCATTCTGACGAAAAATGCCTTACTGTGGCCGCCATCTTGTCGTGGACCCTAATACTTTTGAGTTTAAGGAGCGACATCTTTTCCTCAGCGTGGGTCTTATGTGTATTATTTCTATAAATGCTACTTGCATATAGCTAGGAGTCAACTATAAAATTGTAGTTTCAACTGGCGTGAGAGATGCCAGTAAGCCAAAGTCTAGACTTTCGACCCTCGCATTCTGACGAAAAATGCCTTACTGTGGCCGCCATCTTGTCGTGGACCCTAATACTTTTGAGTTTAAGGAGCGACATCTTTTCCTCAGCGTGGGTCTTATGTGTATTATTTCTATAAATGCTACTTGCATATAGCTAGGAGTCAACTATAAAATTGTAGTTACAACTGGCGTGAGAGATGCCAGTAAGCCAAAGTCTAGACTTTCGACCCTCGCATTCTGACGAAAAATGCCTCAGAATGCGTGGATCTTGTACATATTATTTCTATAAATGCTACTTGCATATAGCTAGGAGTCAACTATAAAATTGTAGTTTCAACTGGCGTGAGAGAATTTTGTAAGCCAAAGTCTAGACTTTCGACCCTCGCATTCTGACGAAAAATGCCTTACTGTGGCCGCCATCTTGTCGTGGACCCTAATACTTTTGAGTTTAAGGAGCGACATCTTTTCCTCAGCGTGGGTCTTATGTGTATTATTTCTATAAATGCTACTTGCATATAGCTAGGAGTCAACTATAAAATTGTAGTTTCAACTGGCGTGAGAGATGCCAGTAAGCCAAAGTCTAGACTTTCGACCCTCGCATTCTGACGAAAAATGCCTTACTGTGGCCGCCATCTTGTCGTGGACCCTAATACTTTTGAGTTTAAGGAGCGACATCTTTTCCTCAGCGTGGGTCTTATGTGTATTATTTCTATAAATGCTACTTGCATATAGCTAGGAGTCAACTATAAAATTGTAGTTTCAACTGGCGTGAGAGATGCCAGTAAGCCAAAGTCTAGACTTTCGACCCTCGCATTCTGACGAAAAATGCCTTACTGTGGCCGCCATCTTGTCGTGGACCCTAATACTTTTGAGTTTAAGGAGCGACATCTTTTCCTCAGCGTGGGTCTTATGTGTATTATTTTTATAAAAGCTACTTGTATATAGCTAGGAGTCAACTATAAAATTGTAGTTTCAACTGGCGTGAGAGATGCCAGTAAGCCAAAGTCTAGACTTTCGACCCTCGCATTCTGACGAAAAATGCCTCAGAATGCGTGGATCTTGTACATATTATTTTTATAAAAGCTACTTGCATATAGCTAGGAGTCAACTATAAAATTGTAGTTTCAACTGGCGTGAGAGAATTTTGTAAGCCAAAGTCTAGACTTTCGACCCTCGCATTCTGACGAAAAATGCCTTACTGTGGCCGCCATCTTGTCGTGGACCCTAATACTTTTGAGTTTAAGGAGCGACATCTTTTCCTCAGCGTGGGTCTTATGTGTATTATTTCTATAAATGCTACTTGCATATAGCTAGGAGTCAACTATAAAATTGTAGTTTCAACTGGCGTGAGGGAAGCCAGTAAGCCAAAGTCTAGACTTCGAACTTACTGTGGCCGCCATCTTGTCGTGGACCCTAATACTTTTGAGTTTAAGGAGCGACATCTTTTCCTCAGCGTGGGTCTTATGTGTATTATTTCTATAAATGCTACTTGCATATAGCTAGGAGTCAACTATAAAATTGTAGTTTCAACTGGCGTGAGAGATGCCAGTAAGCCAAAGTCTAGACTTTCGACCCTCGCATTCTGACGAAAAATGCCTTACTGTGGCCGCCATCTTGTCGTGGACCCTAATACTTTTGAGTTTAAGGAGCGACATCTTTTCCTCAGCGTGGGTCTTATGTGTATTATTTCTATAAATGCTACTTGCATATAGCTAGGAGTCAACTATAAAATTGTAGTTTCAACTGGCGTGAGAGATGCCAGTAAGCCAAAGTCTAGACTTTCGACCCTCGCATTCTGACGAAAAATGCCTTACTGTGGCCGCCATCTTGTCGTGGACCCTAATACTTTTGAGTTTAAGGAGCGACATCTTTTCCTCAGCGTGGGTCTTATGTGTATTATTTCTATAAATGCTACTTGCATATAGCTAGGAGTCAACTATAAAATTGTAGTTTCAACTGGCGTGAGAGATGCCAGTAAGCCAAAGTCTAGACTTTCGACCCTCGCATTCTGACGAAAAATGCCTTACTGTGGCCGCCATCTTGTCGTGGACCCTAATACTTTTGAGTTTAAGGAGCGACATCTTTTCCTCAGCGTGGGTCTTATGTGTATTATTTCTATAAATGCTACTTGCATATAGCTAGGAGTCAACTATAAAATTGTAGTTTCAACTGGCGTGAGAGATGCCAGTAAGCCAAAGTCTAGACTTTCGACCCTCGCATTCTGCCAGAAAAATGCCTCAGAATGCGTGGATCTTGTACATATTATTTTTATAAAAGCTACTTGAATTTAGCGAGGAGTCAACTATAAAATTGTAGTTGCAACTGGCGTGAGAGAATTTTGTAAGCCAAAGTCTAGACTTTCGACCCTCGCATTCTGACGAAAAATGCCTTACTGTGGCCGCCATCTTGTCGTGGACCCTAATACTTTTGAGTTTAAGGAGCGACATCTTTTCCTCAGCGTGGGTCTTATGTGTATTATTTTATAAAAGCTACTTGCATATAGCTAGGAGTCAACTATAAAATTGTAGTTTCAACTGGCGTGAGAGATGCCAGTAAGCCAAAGTCTAGACTTTCGACCCTCGCATTCTGACGAAAAATGCCTTACTGTGGCCGCCATCTTGTCGTGGACCCTAATACTTTTGAGTTTAAGGAGCGACATCTTTTCCTCAGCGTGGGTCTTATGTGTATTATTTCTATAAATGCTACTTGCATATAGCTAGGAGTCAACTATAAAATTGTAGTTTCAACTGGCGTGAGAGAAGCCAGTAAGCCAAAGTCTAGACTTTCGACCCTCGCATTCTGACGAAAAATGCCTTACTGTGGCCGCCATCTTGTCGTGGACCCTAATACTTTTGAGTTTAAGGAGCGACATCTTTTCCTCAGCGTGGGTCTTATGTGTATTATTTCTATAAATGCTACTTGCATATAGCTAGGAGTCAACTATAAAATTGTAGTTTCAACTGGCGTGAGAGATGCCAGTAAGCCAAAGTCTAGACTTTCGACCCTCGCATTCTGACGAAAAATGCCTTACTGTGGCCGCCATCTTGTCGTGGACCCTAATACTTTTGAGTTTAAGGAGCGACATCTTTTCCTCAGCGTGGGTCTTATGTGTATTATTTCTATAAATGCTACTTGCATATAGCTAGGAGTCAACTATAAAATTGTAGTTTCAACTGGCGTGAGAGATGCCAGTAAGCCAAAGTCTAGACTTTCGACCCTCGCATTCTGACGAAAAATGCCTTACTGTGGCCGCCATCTTGTCGTGGACCCTAATACTTTTGAGTTTAAGGAGCGACATCTTTTCCTCAGCGTGGGTCTTATGTGTATTATTTCTATAAATGCTACTTGCATATAGCTAGGAGTCAACTATAAAATTGTAGTTTCAACTGGCGTGAGAGATGCCAGTAAGCCAAAGTCTAGACTTTCGACCCTCGCATTCTGACGAAAAATGCCTTACTGTGGCCGCCATCTTGTCGTGGACCCTAATACTTTTGAGTTTAAGGAGCGACATCTTTTCCTCAGCGTGGGTCTTATGTGTATTATTTCTATAAATGCTACTTGCATATAGCTAGGAGTCAACTATAAAATTGTAGTTTCAACTGGCGTGAGAGATGCCAGTAAGCCAAAGTCTAGACTTTCGACCCTCGCATTCTGACGAAAAATGCCTTACTGTGGCCGCCATCTTGTCGTGGACCCTAATACTTTTGAGTTTAAGGAGCGACATCTTTTCCTCAGCGTGGGTCTTATGTGTATTATTTCTATAAATGCTACTTGCATATAGCTAGGAGTCAACTATAAAATTGTAGTTTCAACTGGCGTGAGAGATGCCAGTAAGCCAAAGTCTAGACTTTCGACCCTCGCATTCTGACGAAAAATGCCTTACTGTGGCCGCCATCTTGTCGTGGACCCTAATACTTTTGAGTTTAAGGAGCGACATCTTTTCCTCAGCGTGGGTCTTATGTGTATTATTTCTATAAATGCTACTTGCATATAGCTAGGAGTCAACTATAAAATTGTAGTTTCAACTGGCGTGAGAGATGCCAGTAAGCCAAAGTCTAGACTTTCGACCCTCGCATTCTGACGAAAAATGCCTCAGAATGCGTGGATCTTGTACATATTATTTTTATAAAAGCTACTTGAATTTAGCGAGGAGTCAACTATAAAATTGTAGTTGCAACTGGCGTGAGAGAATTTTGTAAGCCAAAGTCTAGACTTTCGACCCTCGCATTCTGACGAAAAATGCCTTACTGTGGCCGCCATCTTGTCGTGGACCCTAATACTTTTGAGTTTAAGGAGCGACATCTTTTCCTCAGCGTGGGTCTTATGTGTATTATTTCTATAAATGCTACTTGCATATAGCTAGGAGTCAACTATAAAATTGTAGTTTCAACTGGCGTGAGAGATGCCAGTAAGCCAAAGTCTAGACTTTCGACCCTCGCATTCTGACGAAAAATGCCTTACTGTGGCCGCCATCTTGTCGTGGACCCTAATACTTTTGAGTTTAAGGAGCGACATCTTTTCCTCAGCGTGGGTCTTATGTGTATTATTTCTATAAATGCTACTTGCATATAGCTAGGAGTCAACTATAAAATTGTAGTTTCAACTGGCGTGAGGAAGCCAGTAAGCCAAAGTCTAGACTTTCGACCCTCGCATTCTGACGAAAAATGCCTCAGAATGCGTGGATCTTGTACATATTATTTTTATAAAAGCTACTTGAATTTAGCGAGGAGTCAACTATAAAATTGTAGTTGCAACTGGCGTGAGAGAATTTTGTAAGCCAAAGTCTAGACTTTCGACCCTCGCATTCTGACGAAAAATGCCTTACTGTGGCCGCCATCTTGTCGTGGACCCTAATACTTTTGAGTTTAAGGAGCGACATCTTTTCCTCAGCGTGGGTCTTATGTGTATTATTTCTATAAATGCTACTTGCATATAGCTAGGAGTCAACTATAAAATTGTAGTTTCAACTGGCGTGAGAGATGCCAGTAAGCCAAAGTCTAGACTTTCGACCCTCGCATTCTGACGAAAAATGCCTTACTGTGGCCGCCATCTTGTCGTGGACCCTAATACTTTTGAGTTTAAGGAGCGACATCTTTTCCTCAGCGTGGGTCTTATGTGTATTATTTCTATAAATGCTACTTGCATATAGCTAGGAGTCAACTATAAAATTGTAGTTTCAACTGGCGTGAGGGAAGCCAGTAAGCCAAAGTCTAGACTTTCGACCCTCGCATTCTGACGAAAAATGCCTTACTGTGGCCGCCATCTTGTCGTGGACCCTAATACTTTTGAGTTTAAGGAGCGACATCTTTTCCTCAGCGTGGGTCTTATGTGTATTATTTCTATAAATGCTACTTGCATATAGCTAGGAGTCAACTATAAAATTGTAGTTTCAACTGGCGTGAGAGATGCCAGTAAGCCAAAGTCTAGACTTTCGACCCTCGCATTCTGACGAAAAATGCCTTACTGTGGCCGCCATCTTGTCGTGGACCCTAATACTTTTGAGTTTAAGGAGCGACATCTTTTCCTCAGCGTGGGTCTTATGTGTATTATTTCTATAAATGCTACTTGCATATAGCTAGGAGTCAACTATAAAATTGTAGTTTCAACTGGCGTGAGAGATGCCAGTAAGCCAAAGTCTAGACTTTCGACCCTCGCATTCTGACGAAAAATGCCTTACTGTGGCCGCCATCTTGTCGTGGACCCTAATACTTTTGAGTTTAAGGGGCGACATCTTTTCCTCAGCGTGGGTCTTATGTGTATTATTTCTATAAATGCTACTTGCATATAGCTAGGAGTCAACTATAAAATTGTAGTTTCAACTGGCGTGAGAGATGCCAGTAAGCCAAAGTCTAGACTTTCGACCCTCGCATTCTGACGAAAATGCCTCAGAATGCGTGGATCTTGTACATATTATTTTTATAAAGCTACTTGCATTTAGCTAGGAGTCAACTATAAAATTGTAGTTGCAACTGGCGTGAGAGAATTTTGTAAGCCAAAGTCTAGACTTTCGACCCTCGCATTCTGACGAAAAATGCCTTACTGTGGCCGCCATCTTGTCGTGGACCCTAATACTTTTGAGTTTAAGGAGCGACATCTTTTCCTCAGCGTGGGTCTTATGTGTATTATTTCTATAAATGCTACTTGCATATAGCTAGGAGTCAACTATAAAATTGTAGTTTCAACTGGCGTGAGAGATGCCAGTAAGCCAAAGTCTAGACTTTCGACCCTCGCATTCTGACGAAAAATGCCTTACTGTGGCCGCCATCTTGTCGTGGACCCTAATACTTTTGAGTTTAAGGGGCGACATCTTTTCCTCAGCGTGGGTCTTATGTGTATTATTTCTATAAATGCTACTTGCATATAGCTAGGAGTCAACTATAAAATTGTAGTTACAACTGGCGTGAGAGATGCCAGTAAGCCAAAGTCTAGACTTTCGACCCTCGCATTCTGACGAAAAATGCCTCAGAATGCGTGGATCTTGTACATATTATTTTTATAAAAGCTACTTGAATTTAGCGAGGAGTCAACTATAAAATTGTAGTTGCAACTGGCGTGAGAGAATTTTGTAAGCCAAAGTCTAGACTTTCGACCCTCGCATTCTGACGAAAAATGCCTTACTGTGGCCGCCATCTTGTCGTGGACCCTAATACTTTTGAGTTTAAGGAGCGACATCTTTTCCTCAGCGTGGGTCTTATGTGTATTATTTCTATAAATGCTACTTGCATATAGCTAGGAGTCAACTATAAAATTGTAGTTTCAACTGGCGTGAGAGATGCCAGTAAGCCAAAGTCTAGACTTTCGACCCTCGCATTCTGACGAAAAATGCCTTACTGTGGCCGCCATCTTGTCGTGGACCCTAATACTTTTGAGTTTAAGGGCGACATCTTTTCCTCAGCGTGGGTCTTATGTGTATTATTTCTATAAATGCTACTTGCATATAGCTAGGAGTCAACTATAAAATTGTAGTTTCAACTGGCGTGAGGGAAGCCAGTAAGCCAAAGTCTAGACTTTCGACCCTCGCATTCTGACGAAAAATGCCTCAGAATGCGTGGATCTTGTACATATTATTTTTATAAAAGCTACTTGAATTTAGCGAGGAGTCAACTATAAAATTGTAGTTGCAACTGGCGTGAGAGAATTTTGTAAGCCAAAGTCTAGACTTTCGACCCTCGCATTCTGACGAAAAATGCCTTACTGTGGCCGCCATCTTGTCGTGGACCCTAATACTTTTGAGTTTAAGGAGCGACATCTTTTCCTCAGCGTGGGTCTTATGTGTATTATTTCTATAAATGCTACTTGCATATAGCTAGGAGTCAACTATAAAATTGTAGTTTCAACTGGCGTGAGAGATGCCAGTAAGCCAAAGTCTAGACTTTCGACCCTCGCATTCTGACGAAAAATGCCTTACTGTGGCCGCCATCTTGTCGTGGACCCTAATACTTTTGAGTTTAAGGAGCGACATCTTTTCCTCAGCGTGGGTCTTATGTGTATTATTTCTATAAATGCTACTTGCATATAGCTAGGAGTCAACTATAAAATTGTAGTTTCAACTGGCGTGAGGGAAGCCAGTAAGCCAAAGTCTAGACTTTCGACCCTCGCATTCTGACGAAAAATGCCTTACTGTGGCCGCCATCTTGTCGTGGACCCTAATACTTTTGAGTTTAAGGAGCGACATCTTTTCCTCAGCGTGGGTCTTATGTGTATTATTTCTATAAATGCTACTTGCATATAGCTAGGAGTCAACTATAAAATTGTAGTTTCAACTGGCGTGAGAGATGCCAGTAAGCCAAAGTCTAGACTTTCGACCCTCGCATTCTGACGAAAAATGCCTTACTGTGGCCGCCATCTTGTCGTGGACCCTAATACTTTTGAGTTTAAGGAGCGACATCTTTTCCTCAGCGTGGGTCTTATGTGTATTATTTCTATAAATGCTACTTGCATATAGCTAGGAGTCAACTATAAAATTGTAGTTTCAACTGGCGTGAGAGATGCCAGTAAGCCAAAGTCTAGACTTTCGACCCTCGCATTCTGACGAAAAATGCCTTACTGTGGCCGCCATCTTGTCGTGGACCCTAATACTTTTGAGTTTAAGGGGCGACATCTTTTCCTCAGCGTGGGTCTTATGTGTATTATTTCTATAAATGCTACTTGCATATAGCTAGGAGTCAACTATAAAATTGTAGTTTCAACTGGCGTGAGAGAATTTTGTAAGCCAAAGTCTAGACTTTCGACCCTCGCATTCTGACGAAAAATGCCTTACTGTGGCCGCCATCTTGTCGTGGACCCTAATACTTTTGAGTTTAAGGAGCGACATCTTTTCCTCAGCGTGGGTCTTATGTGTATTATTTCTATAAATGCTACTTGCATATAGCTAGGAGTCAACTATAAAATTGTAGTTTCAACTGGCGTGAGGGAAGCCAGTAAGCCAAAGTCTAGACTTTCGACCCTCGCATTCTGACGAAAAATGCCTTACTGTGGCCGCCATCTTGTCGTGGACCCTAATACTTTTGAGTTTAAGGAGCGACATCTTTTCCTCAGCGTGGGTCTTATGTGTATTATTTCTATAAATGCTACTTGCATATAGCTAGGAGTCAACTATAAAATTGTAGTTTCAACTGGCGTGAGAGATGCCAGTAAGCCAAAGTCTAGACTTTCGACCCTCGCATTCTGACGAAAAATGCCTTACTGTGGCCGCCATCTTGTCGTGGACCCTAATACTTTTGAGTTTAAGGAGCGACATCTTTTCCTCAGCGTGGGTCTTATGTGTATTATTTCTATAAATGCTTGCATATAGCTAGGAGTCAACTATAAAATTGTAGTTACAACTGGCGTGAGAGATGCCAGTAAGCCAAAGTCTAGACTTTCGACCCTCGCATTCTGACGAAAAATGCCTCAGAATGCGTGGATCTTGTACATATTATTTTTATAAAAGCTACTTGAATTTAGCGAGGAGTCAACTATAAAATTGTAGTTGCAACTGGCGTGAGAGAATTTTGTAAGCCAAAGTCTAGACTTTCGACCCTCGCATTCTGACGAAAAATGCCTTACTGTGGCCGCCATCTTGTCGTGGACCCTAATACTTTTGAGTTTAAGGAGCGACATCTTTTCCTCAGCGTGGGTCTTATGTGTATTATTTCTATAAATGCTACTTGCATATAGCTAGGAGTCAACTATAAAATTGTAGTTTCAACTGGCGTGAGGGAAGCCAGTAAGCCAAAGTCTAGACTTCGAACTTACTGTGGCCGCCATCTTGTCGTGGACCCTAATACTTTTGAGTTTAAGGAGCGACATCTTTTCCTCAGCGTGGGTCTTATGTGTATTATTTCTATAAATGCTACTTGCATATAGCTAGGAGTCAACTATAAAATTGTAGTTTCAACTGGCGTGAGAGATGCCAGTAAGCCAAAGTCTAGACTTTCGACACTCGCATTCTGACGAAAAATGCCTTACTGTGGCCGCCATCTTGTCGTGGACCCTAATACTTTTGAGTTTAAGGAGCGACATCTTTTCCTCAGCGTGGGTCTTATGTGTATTATTTCTATAAATGCTACTTGCATATAGCTAGGAGTCAACTATAAAATTGTAGTTTCAACTGGCGTGAGAGATGCCAGTAAGCCAAAGTCTAGACTTTCGACCCTCGCATTCTGACGAAAAATGCCTTACTGTGGCCGCCATCTTGTCGTGGACCCTAATACTTTTGAGTTTAAGGAGCGACATCTTTTCCTCAGCGTGGGTCTTATGTGTATTATTTCTATAAATGCTACTTGCATATAGCTAGGAGTCAACTATAAAATTGTAGTTTCAACTGGCGTGAGAGATGCCAGTAAGCCAAAGTCTAGACTTTCGACCCTCGCATTCTGACGAAAAATGCCTTACTGTGGCCGCCATCTTGTCGTGGACCCTAATACTTTTGAGTTTAAGGAGCGACATCTTTTCCTCAGCGTGGGTCTTATGTGTATTATTTCTATAAATGCTACTTGCATATAGCTAGGAGTCAACTATAAAATTGTAGTTTCAACTGGCGTGAGAGATGCCAGTAAGCCAAAGTCTAGACTTTCGACCCTCGCATTCTGACAGAAAATGCCTCAGAATGCGTGGATCTTGTACATATTATTTTTATAAAAGCTACTTGAATTTAGCGAGGAGTCAACTATAAAATTGTAGTTGCAACTGGCGTGAGAGAATTTTGTAAGCCAAAGTCTAGACTTTCGACCCTCGCATTCTGACGAAAAATGCCTTACTGTGGCCGCCATCTTGTCGTGGACCCTAATACTTTTGAGTTTAAGGAGCGACATCTTTTCCTCAGCGTGGGTCTTATGTGTATTATTTCTATAAATGCTACTTGCATATAGCTAGGAGTCAACTATAAAATTGTAGTTTCAACTGGCGTGAGAGATGCCAGTAAGCCAAAGTCTAGACTTTCGACCCTCGCATTCTGACGAAAAATGCCTTACTGTGGCCGCCATCTTGTCGTGGACCCTAATACTTTTGAGTTTAAGGAGCGACATCTTTTCCTCAGCGTGGGTCTTATGTGTATTATTTCTATAAATGCTACTTGCATATAGCTAGGAGTCAACTATAAAATTGTAGTTTCAACTGGCGTGAGAGATGCCAGTAAGCCAAAGTCTAGACTTTCGACCCTCGCATTCTGACGAAAAATGCCTTACTGTGGCCGCCATCTTGTCGTGGACCCTAATACTTTTGAGTTTAAGGAGCGACATCTTTTCCTCAGCGTGGGTCTTATGTGTATTATTTCTATAAATGCTACTTGCATATAGCTAGGAGTCAACTATAAAATTGTAGTTTCAACTGGCGTGAGAGATGCCAGTAAGCCAAAGTCTAGACTTTCGACCCTCGCATTCTGACGAAAAATGCCTTACTGTGGCCGCCATCTTGTCGTGGACCCTAATACTTTTGAGTTTAAGGAGCGACATCTTTTCCTCAGCGTGGGTCTTATGTGTATTATTTCTATAAATGCTACTTGCATATAGCTAGGAGTCAACTATAAAATTGTAGTTTCAACTGGCGTGAGAGATGCCAGTAAGCCAAAGTCTAGACTTTCGACCCTCGCATTCTGACGAAAAATGCCTTACTGTGGCCGCCATCTTGTCGTGGACCCTAATACTTTTGAGTTTAAGGAGCGACATCTTTTCCTCAGCGTGGGTCTTATGTGTATTATTTCTATAAATGCTACTTGCATATAGCTAGGAGTCAACTATAAAATTGTAGTTTCAACTGGCGTGAGAGATGCCAGTAAGCCAAAGTCTAGACTTTCGACCCTCGCATTCTGACGAAAAATGCCTTACTGTGGCCGCCATCTTGTCGTGGACCCTAATACTTTTGAGTTTAAGGAGCGACATCTTTTCCTCAGCGTGGGTCTTATGTGTATTATTTCTATAAATGCTACTTGCATATAGCTAGGAGTCAACTATAAAATTGTAGTTTCAACTGGCGTGAGAGATGCCAGTAAGCCAAAGTCTAGACTTTCGACCCTCGCATTCTGACGAAAAATGCCTTACTGTGGCCGCCATCTTGTCGTGGACCCTAATACTTTTGAGTTTAAGGAGCGACATCTTTTCCTCAGCGTGGGTCTTATGTGTATTATTTCTATAAATGCTACTTGCATATAGCTAGGAGTCAACTATAAAATTGTAGTTTCAACTGGCGTGAGAGATGCCAGTAAGCCAAAGTCTAGACTTTCGACCCTCGCATTCTGACGAAAAATGCCTTACTGTGGCCGCCATCTTGTCGTGGACCCTAATACTTTTGAGTTTAAGGAGCGACATCTTTTCCTCAGCGTGGGTCTTATGTGTATTATTTCTATAAATGCTACTTGCATATAGCTAGGAGTCAACTATAAAATTGTAGTTTCAACTGGCGTGAGAGATGCCAGTAAGCCAAAGTCTAGACTTTCGACCCTCGCATTCTGACGAAAAATGCCTCAGAATGCGTGGATCTTGTACATATTATTTTTATAAAAGCTACTTGAATTTAGCGAGGAGTCAACTATAAAATTGTAGTTGCAACTGGCGTGAGAGAATTTTGTAAGCCAAAGTCTAGACTTTCGACCCTCGCATTCTGACGAAAAATGCCTTACTGTGGCCGCCATCTTGTCGTGGACCCTAATACTTTTGAGTTTAAGGAGCGACATCTTTTCCTCAGCGTGGGTCTTATGTGTATTATTTCTATAAATGCTACTTGCATATAGCTAGGAGTCAACTATAAAATTGTAGTTTCAACTGGCGTGAGAGATGCCAGTAAGCCAAAGTCTAGACTTTCGACCCTCGCATTCTGACGAAAAATGCCTTACTGTGGCCGCCATCTTGTCGTGGACCCTAATACTTTTGAGTTTAAGGAGCGACATCTTTTCCTCAGCGTGGGTCTTATGTGTATTATTTCTATAAATGCTACTTGCATATAGCTAGGAGTCAACTATAAAATTGTAGTTTCAACTGGCGTGAGAGATGCCAGTAAGCCAAAGTCTAGACTTTCGACCCTCGCATTCTGACGAAAAATGCCTTACTGTGGCCGCCATCTTGTCGTGGACCCTAATACTTTTGAGTTTAAGGAGCGACATCTTTTCCTCAGCGTGGGTCTTATGTGTATTATTTCTATAAATGCTACTTGCATATAGCTAGGAGTCAACTATAAAATTGTAGTTTCAACTGGCGTGAGAGATGCCAGTAAGCCAAAGTCTAGACTTTCGACCCTCGCATTCTGACGAAAAATGCCTTACTGTGGCCGCCATCTTGTCGTGGACCCTAATACTTTTGAGTTTAAGGAGCGACATCTTTTCCTCAGCGTGGGTCTTATGTGTATTATTTCTATAAATGCTACTTGCATATAGCTAGGAGTCAACTATAAAATTGTAGTTTCAACTGGCGTGAGAGATGCCAGTAAGCCAAAGTCTAGACTTTCGACCCTCGCATTCTGACGAAAAATGCCTTACTGTGGCCGCCATCTTGTCGTGGACCCTAATACTTTTGAGTTTAAGGAGCGACATCTTTTCCTCAGCGTGGGTCTTATGTGTATTATTTCTATAAATGCTACTTGCATATAGCTAGGAGTCAACTATAAAATTGTAGTTTCAACTGGCGTGAGAGATGCCAGTAAGCCAAAGTCTAGACTTTCGACCCTCGCATTCTGACGAAAAATGCCTCAGAATGCGTGGATCTTGTACATATTATTTTTATAAAAGCTACTTGAATTTAGCGAGGAGTCAACTATAAAATTGTAGTTGCAACTGGCGTGAGAGAATTTTGTAAGCCAAAGTCTAGACTTTCGACCCTCGCATTCTGACGAAAAATGCCTTACTGTGGCCGCCATCTTGTCGTGGACCCTAATACTTTTGAGTTTAAGGAGCGACATCTTTTCCTCAGCGTGGGTCTTATGTGTATTATTTCTATAAATGCTACTTGCATATAGCTAGGAGTCAACTATAAAATTGTAGTTTCAACTGGCGTGAGAGATGCCAGTAAGCCAAAGTCTAGACTTTCGACCCTCGCATTCTGACGAAAAATGCCTTACTGTGGCCGCCATCTTGTCGTGGACCCTAATACTTTTGAGTTTAAGGAGCGACATCTTTTCCTCAGCGTGGGTCTTATGTGTATTATTTCTATAAATGCTACTTGCATATAGCTAGGAGTCAACTATAAAATTGTAGTTTCAACTGGCGTGAGGGAAGCCAGTAAGCCAAAGTCTAGACTTTCGACCCTCGCATTCTGACGAAAAATGCCTTACTGTGGCCGCCATCTTGTCGTGGACCCTAATACTTTTGAGTTTAAGGAGCGACATCTTTTCCTCAGCGTGGGTCTTATGTGTATTATTTCTATAAATGCTACTTGCATATAGCTAGGAGTCAACTATAAAATTGTAGTTTCAACTGGCGTGAGAGATGCCAGTAAGCCAAAGTCTAGACTTTCGACCCTCGCATTCTGACGAAAAATGCCTTACTGTGGCCGCCATCTTGTCGTGGACCCTAATACTTTTGAGTTTAAGGAGCGACATCTTTTCCTCAGCGTGGGTCTTATGTGTATTATTTCTATAAATGCTACTTGCATATAGCTAGGAGTCAACTATAAAATTGTAGTTTCAACTGGCGTGAGAGATGCCAGTAAGCCAAAGTCTAGACTTTCGACCCTCGCATTCTGACGAAAAATGCCTTACTGTGGCCGCCATCTTGTCGTGGACCCTAATACTTTTGAGTTTAAGGAGCGACATCTTTTCCTCAGCGTGGGTCTTATGTGTATTATTTCTATAAATGCTACTTGCATATAGCTAGGAGTCAACTATAAAATTGTAGTTTCAACTGGCGTGAGAGATGCCAGTAAGCCAAAGTCTAGACTTTCGACCCTCGCATTCTGACGAAAAATGCCTTACTGTGGCCGCCATCTTGTCGTGGACCCTAATACTTTTGAGTTTAAGGAGCGACATCTTTTCCTCAGCGTGGGTCTTATGTGTATTATTTCTATAAATGCTACTTGCATATAGCTAGGAGTCAACTATAAAATTGTAGTTTCAACTGGCGTGAGAGATGCCAGTAAGCCAAAGTCTAGACTTTCGACCCTCGCATTCTGACGAAAAATGCCTTACTGTGGCCGCCATCTTGTCGTGGACCCTAATACTTTTGAGTTTAAGGAGCGACATCTTTTCCTCAGCGTGGGTCTTATGTGTATTATTTCTATAAATGCTACTTGCATATAGCTAGGAGTCAACTATAAAATTGTAGTTTCAACTGGCGTGAGAGATGCCAGTAAGCCAAAGTCTAGACTTTCGACCCTCGCATTCTGACGAAAAATGCCTTACTGTGGCCGCCATCTTGTCGTGGACCCTAATACTTTTGAGTTTAAGGAGCGACATCTTTTCCTCAGCGTGGGTCTTATGTGTATTATTTCTATAAATGCTACTTGCATATAGCTAGGAGTCAACTATAAAATTGTAGTTTCAACTGGCGTGAGAGATGCCAGTAAGCCAAAGTCTAGACTTTCGACCCTCGCATTCTGACGAAAAATGCCTTACTGTGGCCGCCATCTTGTCGTGGACCCTAATACTTTTGAGTTTAAGGAGCGACATCTTTTCCTCAGCGTGGGTCTTATGTGTATTATTTCTATAAATGCTACTTGCATATAGCTAGGAGTCAACTATAAAATTGTAGTTTCAACTGGCGTGAGAGATGCCAGTAAGCCAAAGTCTAGACTTTCGACCCTCGCATTCTGACGAAAAATGCCTTACTGTGGCCGCCATCTTGTCGTGGACCCTAATACTTTTGAGTTTAAGGAGCGACATCTTTTCCTCAGCGTGGGTCTTATGTGTATTATTTCTATAAATGCTACTTGCATATAGCTAGGAGTCAACTATAAAATTGTAGTTTCAACTGGCGTGAGAGATGCCAGTAAGCCAAAGTCTAGACTTTCGACCCTCGCATTCTGACGAAAAATGCCTTACTGTGGCCGCCATCTTGTCGTGGACCCTAATACTTTTGAGTTTAAGGAGCGACATCTTTTCCTCAGCGTGGGTCTTATGTGTATTATTTCTATAAATGCTACTTGCATATAGCTAGGAGTCAACTATAAAATTGTAGTTTCAACTGGCGTGAGAGATGCCAGTAAGCCAAAGTCTAGACTTTCGACCCTCGCATTCTGACGAAAAATGCCTTACTGTGGCCGCCATCTTGTCGTGGACCCTAATACTTTTGAGTTTAAGGAGCGACATCTTTTCCTCAGCGTGGGTCTTATGTGTATTATTTCTATAAATGCTACTTGCATATAGCTAGGAGTCAACTATAAAATTGTAGTTTCAACTGGCGTGAGAGATGCCAGTAAGCCAAAGTCTAGACTTTCGACCCTCGCATTCTGACGAAAAATGCCTTACTGTGGCCGCCATCTTGTCGTGGACCCTAATACTTTTGAGTTTAAGGAGCGACATCTTTTCCTCAGCGTGGGTCTTATGTGTATTATTTCTATAAATGCTACTTGCATATAGCTAGGAGTCAACTATAAAATTGTAGTTTCAACTGGCGTGAGAGATGCCAGTAAGCCAAAGTCTAGACTTTCGACCCTCGCATTCTGACGAAAAATGCCTTACTGTGGCCGCCATCTTGTCGTGGACCCTAATACTTTTGAGTTTAAGGAGCGACATCTTTTCCTCAGCGTGGGTCTTATGTGTATTATTTCTATAAATGCTACTTGCATATAGCTAGGAGTCAACTATAAAATTGTAGTTTCAACTGGCGTGAGAGATGCCAGTAAGCCAAAGTCTAGACTTTCGACCCTCGCATTCTGACGAAAAATGCCTTACTGTGGCCGCCATCTTGTCGTGGACCCTAATACTTTTGAGTTTAAGGAGCGACATCTTTTCCTCAGCGTGGGTCTTATGTGTATTATTTCTATAAATGCTACTTGCATATAGCTAGGAGTCAACTATAAAATTGTAGTTTCAACTGGCGTGAGAGATGCCAGTAAGCCAAAGTCTAGACTTTCGACCCTCGCATTCTGACGAAAAATGCCTTACTGTGGCCGCCATCTTGTCGTGGACCCTAATACTTTTGAGTTTAAGGAGCGACATCTTTTCCTCAGCGTGGGTCTTATGTGTATTATTTCTATAAATGCTACTTGCATATAGCTAGGAGTCAACTATAAAATTGTAGTTTCAACTGGCGTGAGAGAAGCCAGTAAGCCAAAGTCTAGACTTTCGACCCTCGCATTCTGACGAAAAATGCCTTACTGTGGCCGCCATCTTGTCGTGGACCCTAATACTTTTGAGTTTAAGGAGCGACATCTTTTCCTCAGCGTGGGTCTTATGTGTATTATTTCTATAAATGCTACTTGCATATAGCTAGGAGTCAACTATAAAATTGTAGTTTCAACTGGCGTGAGAGATGCCAGTAAGCCAAAGTCTAGACTTTCGACCCTCGCATTCTGACGAAAAATGCCTTACTGTGGCCGCCATCTTGTCGTGGACCCTAATACTTTTGAGTTTAAGGAGCGACATCTTTTCCTCAGCGTTCTTATGTGTATTATATAAATGCTACTTGCATATAGCTAGGAGTCAACTATAAAATTGTAGTTTCAACTGGCGTGAGAGAATGCCAGTAAGCCAAAGTCTAGACTTTCGACCCTCGCATTCTGACGAAAAATGCCTTACTGTGGCCGCCATCTTGTCGTGGACCCTAATACTTTTGAGTTTAAGGAGCGACATCTTTTCCTCAGCGTGGGTCTTATGTGTATTATTTCTATAAATGCTACTTGCATATAGCTAGGAGTCAACTATAAAATTGTAGTTTCAACTGGCGTGAGAGATGCCAGTAAGCCAAAGTCTAGACTTTCGACCCTCGCATTCTGACGAAAAATGCCTTACTGTGGCCGCCATCTTGTCGTGGACCCTAATACTTTTGAGTTTAAGGAGCGACATCTTTTCCTCAGCGTGGGTCTTATGTGTATTATTTCTATAAATGCTACTTGCATATAGCTAGGAGTCAACTATAAAATTGTAGTTTCAACTGGCGTGAGAGATGCCAGTAAGCCAAAGTCTAGACTTTCGACCCTCGCATTCTGACGAAAAATGCCTTACTGTGGCCGCCATCTTGTCGTGGACCCTAATACTTTTGAGTTTAAGGAGCGACATCTTTTCCTCAGCGTGGGTCTTATGTGTATTATTTCTATAAATGCTACTTGCATATAGCTAGGAGTCAACTATAAAATTGTAGTTTCAACTGGCGTGAGAGATGCCAGTAAGCCAAAGTCTAGACTTTCGACCCTCGCATTCTGACGAAAAATGCCTTACTGTGGCCGCCATCTTGTCGTGGACCCTAATACTTTTGAGTTTAAGGAGCGACATCTTTTCCTCAGCGTGGGTCTTATGTGTATTATTTCTATAAATGCTACTTGCATATAGCTAGGAGTCAACTATAAAATTGTAGTTTCAACTGGCGTGAGAGATGCCAGTAAGCCAAAGTCTAGACTTTCGACCCTCGCATTCTGACGAAAAATGCCTTACTGTGGCCGCCATCTTGTCGTGGACCCTAATACTTTTGAGTTTAAGGAGCGACATCTTTTCCTCAGCGTGGGTCTTATGTGTATTATTTCTATAAATGCTACTTGCATATAGCTAGGAGTCAACTATAAAATTGTAGTTTCAACTGGCGTGAGAGATGCCAGTAAGCCAAAGTCTAGACTTTCGACCCTCGCATTCTGACGAAAAATGCCTCAGAATGCGTGGATCTTTTGTACATATTATTTTTATAAAAGCTACTTGAATATAGCTAGGAGTCAACTATAAAATTGTAGTTTCAACTGGCGTGAGAGAATGCCAGTAAGCCAAAGTCTAGACTTTCGACCCTCGCATTCTGACGAAAAATGCCTTACTGTGGCCGCCATCTTGTCGTGGACCCTAATACTTTTGAGTTTAAGGAGCGACATCTTTTCCTCAGCGTGGGTCTTATGTGTATTATTTCTATAAATGCTACTTGCATATAGCTAGGAGTCAACTATAAAATTGTAGTTTCAACTGGCGTGAGAGATGCCAGTAAGCCAAAGTCTAGACTTTCGACCCTCGCATTCTGACGAAAAATGCCTTACTGTGGCCGCCATCTTGTCGTGGACCCTAATACTTTTGAGTTTAAGGAGCGACATCTTTTCCTCAGCGTGGGTCTTATGTGTATTATTTCTATAAATGCTACTTGCATATAGCTAGGAGTCAACTATAAAATTGTAGTTTCAACTGGCGTGAGAGATGCCAGTAAGCCAAAGTCTAGACTTTCGACCCTCGCATTCTGACGAAAAATGCCTTACTGTGGCCGCCATCTTGTCGTGGACCCTAATACTTTTGAGTTTAAGGAGCGACATCTTTTCCTCAGCGTGGGTCTTATGTGTATTATTTCTATAAATGCTACTTGCATATAGCTAGGAGTCAACTATAAAATTGTAGTTTCAACTGGCGTGAGAGATGCCAGTAAGCCAAAGTCTAGACTTTCGACCCTCGCATTCTGACGAAAAATGCCTTACTGTGGCCGCCATCTTGTCGTGGACCCTAATACTTTTGAGTTTAAGGAGCGACATCTTTTCCTCAGCGTGGGTCTTATGTGTATTATTTCTATAAATGCTACTTGCATATAGCTAGGAGTCAACTATAAAATTGTAGTTTCAACTGGCGTGAGAGATGCCAGTAAGCCAAAGTCTAGACTTTCGACCCTCGCATTCTGACGAAAAATGCCTTACTGTGGCCGCCATCTTGTCGTGGACCCTAATACTTTTGAGTTTAAGGAGCGACATCTTTTCCTCAGCGTGGGTCTTATGTGTATTATTTCTATAAATGCTACTTGCATATAGCTAGGAGTCAACTATAAAATTGTAGTTTCAACTGGCGTGAGAGATGCCAGTAAGCCAAAGTCTAGACTTTCGACCCTCGCATTCTGACGAAAAATGCCTTACTGTGGCCGCCATCTTGTCGTGGACCCTAATACTTTTGAGTTTAAGGAGCGACATCTTTTCCTCAGCGTGGGTCTTATGTGTATTATTTCTATAAATGCTACTTGCATATAGCTAGGAGTCAACTATAAAATTGTAGTTTCAACTGGCGTGAGAGATGCCAGTAAGCCAAAGTCTAGACTTTCGACCCTCGCATTCTGACGAAAAATGCCTTACTGTGGCCGCCATCTTGTCGTGGACCCTAATACTTTTGAGTTTAAGGAGCGACATCTTTTCCTCAGCGTGGGTCTTATGTGTATTATTTCTATAAATGCTACTTGCATATAGCTAGGAGTCAACTATAAAATTGTAGTTTCAACTGGCGTGAGAGATGCCAGTAAGCCAAAGTCTAGACTTTCGACCCTCGCATTCTGACGAAAAATGCCTTACTGTGGCCGCCATCTTGCGTGGACCCTAATACTTGTTTACGACATAGCGTTCTTATGTTATTATTTCTATAAATGCTACTTGCATATAGCTAGGAGTCAACTATAAAATTGTAGTTTCAACTGGCGTGAGAGATGCCAGTAAGCCAAAGTCTAGACTTTCGACCCTCGCATTCTGACGAAAAATGCCTTACTGTGGCCGCCATCTTGTCGTGGACCCTAATACTTTTGAGTTTAAGGAGCGACATCTTTTCCTCAGCGTGGGTCTTATGTGTATTATTTCTATAAATGCTACTTGCATATAGCTAGGAGTCAACTATAAAATTGTAGTTTCAACTGGCGTGAGAGATGCCAGTAAGCCAAAGTCTAGACTTTCGACCCTCGCATTCTGACGAAAAATGCCTTACTGTGGCCGCCATCTTGTCGTGGACCCTAATACTTTTGAGTTTAAGGAGCGACATCTTTTCCTCAGCGTGGGTCTTATGTGTATTATTTCTATAAATGCTACTTGCATATAGCTAGGAGTCAACTATAAAATTGTAGTTTCAACTGGCGTGAGAGATGCCAGTAAGCCAAAGTCTAGACTTTCGACCCTCGCATTCTGACGAAAAATGCCTTACTGTGGCCGCCATCTTGTCGTGGACCCTAATACTTTTGAGTTTAAGGAGCGACATCTTTTCCTCAGCGTGGGTCTTATGTGTATTATTTCTATAAATGCTACTTGCATATAGCTAGGAGTCAACTATAAAATTGTAGTTTCAACTGGCGTGAGAGATGCCAGTAAGCCAAAGTCTAGACTTTCGACCCTCGCATTCTGACGAAAAATGCCTTACTGTGGCCGCCATCTTGTCGTGGACCCTAATACTTTTGAGTTTAAGGAGCGACATCTTTTCCTCAGCGTGGGTCTTATGTGTATTATTTCTATAAATGCTACTTGCATATAGCTAGGAGTCAACTATAAAATTGTAGTTTCAACTGGCGTGAGAGATGCCAGTAAGCCAAAGTCTAGACTTTCGACCCTCGCATTCTGACGAAAAATGCCTTACTGTGGCCGCCATCTTGTCGTGGACCCTAATACTTTTGAGTTTAAGGAGCGACATCTTTTCCTCAGCGTGGGTCTTATGTGTATTATTTCTATAAATGCTACTTGCATATAGCTAGGAGTCAACTATAAAATTGTAGTTTCAACTGGCGTGAGAGATGCCAGTAAGCCAAAGTCTAGACTTTCGACCCTCGCATTCTGACGAAAAATGCCTTACTGTGGCCGCCATCTTGTCGTGGACCCTAATACTTTTGAGTTTAAGGAGCGACATCTTTTCCTCAGCGTGGGTCTTATGTGTATTATTTCTATAAATGCTACTTGCATATAGCTAGGAGTCAACTATAAAATTGTAGTTTCAACTGGCGTGAGAGATGCCAGTAAGCCAAAGTCTAGACTTTCGACCCTCGCATTCTGACGAAAAATGCCTTACTGTGGCCGCCATCTTGTCGTGGACCCTAATACTTTTGAGTTTAAGGAGCGACATCTTTTCCTCAGCGTGGGTCTTATGTGTATTATTTCTATAAATGCTACTTGCATATAGCTAGGAGTCAACTATAAAATTGTAGTTTCAACTGGCGTGAGAGATGCCAGTAAGCCAAAGTCTAGACTTTCGACCCTCGCATTCTGACGAAAAATGCCTTACTGTGGCCGCCATCTTGTCGTGGACCCTAATACTTTTGAGTTTAAGGAGCGACATCTATGGGTCTTATGTGTATTAAAAATGCTACTTGCATATAGCTAGGAGTCAACTATAAAATTGTAGTTTCAACTGGCGTGAGAGATGCCAGTAAGCCAAAGTCTAGACTTTCGACCCTCGCATTCTGACGAAAAATGCCTTACTGTGGCCGCCATCTTGTCGTGGACCCTAATACTTTTGAGTTTAAGGAGCGACATCTTTTCCTCAGCGTGGGTCTTATGTGTATTATTTCTATAAATGCTACTTGCATATAGCTAGGAGTCAACTATAAAATTGTAGTTTCAACTGGCGTGAGAGATGCCAGTAAGCCAAAGTCTAGACTTTCGACCCTCGCATTCTGACGAAAAATGCCTTACTGTGGCCGCCATCTTGTCGTGGACCCTAATACTTTTGAGTTTAAGGAGCGACATCTTTTCCTCAGCGTGGGTCTTATGTGTATTATTTCTATAAATGCTACTTGCATATAGCTAGGAGTCAACTATAAAATTGTAGTTTCAACTGGCGTGAGAGATGCCAGTAAGCCAAAGTCTAGACTTTCGACCCTCGCATTCTGACGAAAAATGCCTTACTGTGGCCGCCATCTTGTCGTGGACCCTAATACTTTTGAGTTTAAGGAGCGACATCTTTTCCTCAGCGTGGGTCTTATGTGTATTATTTCTATAAATGCTACTTGCATATAGCTAGGAGTCAACTATAAAATTGTAGTTTCAACTGGCGTGAGAGATGCCAGTAAGCCAAAGTCTAGACTTTCGACCCTCGCATTCTGACGAAAAATGCCTTACTGTGGCCGCCATCTTGTCGTGGACCCTAATACTTTTGAGTTTAAGGAGCGACATCTTTTCCTCAGCGTGGGTCTTATGTGTATTATTTCTATAAATGCTACTTGCATATAGCTAGGAGTCAACTATAAAATTGTAGTTTCAACTGGCGTGAGAGATGCCAGTAAGCCAAAGTCTAGACTTTCGACCCTCGCATTCTGACGAAAAATGCCTTACTGTGGCCGCCATCTTGTCGTGGACCCTAATACTTTTGAGTTTAAGGAGCGACATCTTTTCCTCAGCGTGGGTCTTATGTGTATTATTTCTATAAATGCTACTTGCATATAGCTAGGAGTCAACTATAAAATTGTAGTTTCAACTGGCGTGAGAGATGCCAGTAAGCCAAAGTCTAGACTTTCGACCCTCGCATTCTGACGAAAAATGCCTTACTGTGGCCGCCATCTTGTCGTGGACCCTAATACTTTTGAGTTTAAGGAGCGACATCTTTTCCTCAGCGTGGGTCTTATGTGTATTATTTCTATAAATGCTACTTGCATATAGCTAGGAGTCAACTATAAAATTGTAGTTTCAACTGGCGTGAGAGATGCCAGTAAGCCAAAGTCTAGACTTTCGACCCTCGCATTCTGACGAAAAATGCCTTACTGTGGCCGCCATCTTGTCGTGGACCCTAATACTTTTGAGTTTAAGGAGCGACATCTTTTCCTCAGCGTGGGTCTTATGTGTATTATTTCTATAAATGCTACTTGCATATAGCTAGGAGTCAACTATAAAATTGTAGTTTCAACTGGCGTGAGAGATGCCAGTAAGCCAAAGTCTAGACTTTCGACCCTCGCATTCTGACGAAAAATGCCTTACTGTGTGCCGCCATCTTGCTACTTGTGGAGGAGTCAACTATAAAATTGTAGTTTGGCGTGAGTTTAAGCCAGTCTAGACACCCTCTTTTCCTCAGCGTGGGTCTTATGTGTATTATTTCTATAAATGCTACTTGCATATAGCTAGGAGTCAACTATAAAATTGTAGTTTCAACTGGCGTGAGAGATGCCAGTAAGCCAAAGTCTAGACTTTCGACCCTCGCATTCTGACGAAAAATGCCTTACTGTGGCCGCCATCTTGTCGTGGACCCTAATACTTTTGAGTTTAAGGAGCGACATCTTTTCCTCAGCGTGGGTCTTATGTGTATTATTTCTATAAATGCTACTTGCATATAGCTAGGAGTCAACTATAAAATTGTAGTTTCAACTGGCGTGAGAGATGCCAGTAAGCCAAAGTCTAGACTTTCGACCCTCGCATTCTGACGAAAAATGCCTTACTGTGGCCGCCATCTTGTCGTGGACCCTAATACTTTTGAGTTTAAGGAGCGACATCTTTTCCTCAGCGTGGGTCTTATGTGTATTATTTCTATAAATGCTACTTGCATATAGCTAGGAGTCAACTATAAAATTGTAGTTTCAACTGGCGTGAGAGATGCCAGTAAGCCAAAGTCTAGACTTTCGACCCTCGCATTCTGACGAAAAATGCCTTACTGTGGCCGCCATCTTGTCGTGGACCCTAATACTTTTGAGTTTAAGGAGCGACATCTTTTCCTCAGCGTGGGTCTTATGTGTATTATTTCTATAAATGCTACTTGCATATAGCTAGGAGTCAACTATAAAATTGTAGTTTCAACTGGCGTGAGAGATGCCAGTAAGCCAAAGTCTAGACTTTCGACCCTCGCATTCTGACGAAAAATGCCTTACTGTGGCCGCCATCTTGTCGTGGACCCTAATACTTTTGAGTTTAAGGAGCGACATCTTTTCCTCAGCGTGGGTCTTATGTGTATTATTTCTATAAATGCTACTTGCATATAGCTAGGAGTCAACTATAAAATTGTAGTTTCAACTGGCGTGAGAGATGCCAGTAAGCCAAAGTCTAGACTTTCGACCCTCGCATTCTGACGAAAAATGCCTTACTGTGGCCGCCATCTTGTCGTGGACCCTAATACTTTTGAGTTTAAGGAGCGACATCTTTTCCTCAGCGTGGGTCTTATGTGTATTATTTCTATAAATGCTACTTGCATATAGCTAGGAGTCAACTATAAAATTGTAGTTTCAACTGGCGTGAGAGATGCCAGTAAGCCAAAGTCTAGACTTTCGACCCTCGCATTCTGACGAAAAATGCCTTACTGTGGCCGCCATCTTGTCGTGGACCCTAATACTTTTGAGTTTAAGGAGCGACATCTTTTCCTCAGCGTGGGTCTTATGTGTATTATTTCTATAAATGCTACTTGCATATAGCTAGGAGTCAACTATAAAATTGTAGTTTCAACTGGCGTGAGAGATGCCAGTAAGCCAAAGTCTAGACTTTCGACCCTCGCATTCTGACGAAAAATGCCTTACTGTGGCCGCCATCTTGTCGTGGACCCTAATACTTTTGAGTTTAAGGAGCGACATCTTTTCCTCAGCGTGGGTCTTATGTGTATTATTTCTATAAATGCTACTTGCATATAGCTAGGAGTCAACTATAAAATTGTAGTTTCAACTGGCGTGAGAGATGCCAGTAAGCCAAAGTCTAGACTTTCGACCCTCGCATTCTGACGAAAAATGCCTTACTGTGGCCGCCATCTTGTCGTGGACCCTAATACTTTTGAGTTTAAGGAGCGACATCTTTTCCTCAGCGTGGGTCTTATGTGTATTATTTCTATAAATGCTACTTGCATATAGCTAGGAGTCAACTATAAAATTGTAGTTTCAACTGGCGTGAGAGATGCCAGTAAGCCAAAGTCTAGACTTTCGACCCTCGCATTCTGACGAAAAATGCCTTACTGTGGCCGCCATCTTGTCGTGGACCCTAATACTTTTGAGTTTAAGGAGCGACATCTTTTCCTCAGCGTGGGTCTTATGTGTATTATTTCTATAAATGCTACTTGCATATAGCTAGGAGTCAACTATAAAATTGTAGTTTCAACTGGCGTGAGAGATGCCAGTAAGCCAAAGTCTAGACTTTCGACCCTCGCATTCTGACGAAAAATGCCTTACTGTGGCCGCCATCTTGTCGTGGACCCTAATACTTTTGAGTTTAAGGAGCGACATCTTTTCCTCAGCGTGGGTCTTATGTGTATTATTTCTATAAATGCTACTTGCATATAGCTAGGAGTCAACTATAAAATTGTAGTTTCAACTGGCGTGAGAGATGCCAGTAAGCCAAAGTCTAGACTTTCGACCCTCGCATTCTGACGAAAAATGCCTTAGAATCTTGCGTGGATCTTGTACATATTATTTTTATAAAAGCTACTTGCATATAGCTAGGAGTCAACTATAAAATTGTAGTTTCAACTGGCGTGAGAGATGCCAGTAAGCCAAAGTCTAGACTTTCGACCCTCGCATTCTGACGAAAAATGCCTTACTGTGGCCGCCATCTTGTCGTGGACCCTAATACTTTTGAGTTTAAGGAGCGACATCTTTTCCTCAGCGTGGGTCTTATGTGTATTATTTCTATAAATGCTACTTGCATATAGCTAGGAGTCAACTATAAAATTGTAGTTTCAACTGGCGTGAGAGATGCCAGTAAGCCAAAGTCTAGACTTTCGACCCTCGCATTCTGACGAAAAATGCCTTACTGTGGCCGCCATCTTGTCGTGGACCCTAATACTTTTGAGTTTAAGGAGCGACATCTTTTCCTCAGCGTGGGTCTTATGTGTATTATTTCTATAAATGCTACTTGCATATAGCTAGGAGTCAACTATAAAATTGTAGTTTCAACTGGCGTGAGAGATGCCAGTAAGCCAAAGTCTAGACTTTCGACCCTCGCATTCTGACGAAAAATGCCTTACTGTGGCCGCCATCTTGTCGTGGACCCTAATACTTTTGAGTTTAAGGAGCGACATCTTTTCCTCAGCGTGGGTCTTATGTGTATTATTTCTATAAATGCTACTTGCATATAGCTAGGAGTCAACTATAAAATTGTAGTTTCAACTGGCGTGAGAGATGCCAGTAAGCCAAAGTCTAGACTTTCGACCCTCGCATTCTGACGAAAAATGCCTTACTGTGGCCGCCATCTTGTCGTGGACCCTAATACTTTTGAGTTTAAGGAGCGACATCTTTTCCTCAGCGTGGGTCTTATGTGTATTATTTCTATAAATGCTACTTGCATATAGCTAGGAGTCAACTATAAAATTGTAGTTTCAACTGGCGTGAGAGATGCCAGTAAGCCAAAGTCTAGACTTTCGACCCTCGCATTCTGACGAAAAATGCCTTACTGTGGCCGCCATCTTGTCGTGGACCCTAATACTTTTGAGTTTAAGGAGCGACATCTTTTCCTCAGCGTGGGTCTTATGTGTATTATTTCTATAAATGCTACTTGCATATAGCTAGGAGTCAACTATAAAATTGTAGTTTCAACTGGCGTGAGAGATGCCAGTAAGCCAAAGTCTAGACTTTCGACCCTCGCATTCTGACGAAAAATGCCTTACTGTGGCCGCCATCTTGTCGTGGACCCTAATACTTTTGAGTTTAAGGAGCGACATCTTTTCCTCAGCGTGGGTCTTATGTGTATTATTTCTATAAATGCTACTTGCATATAGCTAGGAGTCAACTATAAAATTGTAGTTTCAACTGGCGTGAGAGATGCCAGTAAGCCAAAGTCTAGACTTTCGACCCTCGCATTCTGACGAAAAATGCCTTACTGTGGCCGCCATCTTGTCGTGGACCCTAATACTTTTGAGTTTAAGGAGCGACATCTTTTCCTCAGCGTGGGTCTTATGTGTATTATTTCTATAAATGCTACTTGCATATAGCTAGGAGTCAACTATAAAATTGTAGTTTCAACTGGCGTGAGAGATGCCAGTAAGCCAAAGTCTAGACTTTCGACCCTCGCATTCTGACGAAAAATGCCTTACTGTGGCCGCCATCTTGTCGTGGACCCTAATACTTTTGAGTTTAAGGAGCGACATCTTTTCCTCAGCGTGGGTCTTATGTGTATTATTTCTATAAATGCTACTTGCATATAGCTAGGAGTCAACTATAAAATTGTAGTTTCAACTGGCGTGAGAGATGCCAGTAAGCCAAAGTCTAGACTTTCGACCCTCGCATTCTGACGAAAAATGCCTTACTGTGGCCGCCATCTTGTCGTGGACCCTAATACTTTTGAGTTTAAGGAGCGACATCTTTTCCTCAGCGTGGGTCTTATGTGTATTATTTCTATAAATGCTACTTGCATATAGCTAGGAGTCAACTATAAAATTGTAGTTTCAACTGGCGTGAGAGAAGCCAGTAAGCCAAAGTCTAGACTTTCGACCCTCGCATTCTGACGAAAAATGCCTTACTGTGGCCGCCATCTTGTCGTGGACCCTAATACTTTTGAGTTTAAGGAGCGACATCTTTTCCTCAGCGTGGGTCTTATGTGTATTATTTCTATAAATGCTACTTGCATATAGCTAGGAGTCAACTATAAAATTGTAGTTTCAACTGGCGTGAGAGATGCCAGTAAGCCAAAGTCTAGACTTTCGACCCTCGCATTCTGACGAAAAATGCCTTACTGTGGCCGCCATCTTGTCGTGGACCCTAATACTTTTGAGTTTAAGGAGCGACATCTTTTCCTCAGCGTGGGTCTTATGTGTATTATTTCTATAAATGCTACTTGCATATAGCTAGGAGTCAACTATAAAATTGTAGTTTCAACTGGCGTGAGAGATGCCAGTAAGCCAAAGTCTAGACTTTCGACCCTCGCATTCTGACGAAAAATGCCTTACTGTGGCCGCCATCTTGTCGTGGACCCTAATACTTTTGAGTTTAAGGAGCGACATCTTTTCCTCAGCGTGGGTCTTATGTGTATTATTTCTATAAATGCTACTTGCATATAGCTAGGAGTCAACTATAAAATTGTAGTTTCAACTGGCGTGAGAGATGCCAGTAAGCCAAAGTCTAGACTTTCGACCCTCGCATTCTGACGAAAAATGCCTTACTGTGGCCGCCATCTTGTCGTGGACCCTAATACTTTTGAGTTTAAGGAGCGACATCTTTTCCTCAGCGTGGGTCTTATGTGTATTATTTCTATAAATGCTACTTGCATATAGCTAGGAGTCAACTATAAAATTGTAGTTTCAACTGGCGTGAGAGATGCCAGTAAGCCAAAGTCTAGACTTTCGACCCTCGCATTCTGACGAAAAATGCCTTACTGTGGCCGCCATCTTGTCGTGGACCCTAATACTTTTGAGTTTAAGGAGCGACATCTTTTCCTCAGCGTGGGTCTTATGTGTATTATTTCTATAAATGCTACTTGCATATAGCTAGGAGTCAACTATAAAATTGTAGTTTCAACTGGCGTGAGAGATGCCAGTAAGCCAAAGTCTAGACTTTCGACCCTCGCATTCTGACGAAAAATGCCTTACTGTGGCCGCCATCTTGTCGTGGACCCTAATACTTTTGAGTTTAAGGAGCGACATCTTTTCCTCAGCGTGGGTCTTATGTGTATTATTTCTATAAATGCTACTTGCATATAGCTAGGAGTCAACTATAAAATTGTAGTTTCAACTGGCGTGAGAGATGCCAGTAAGCCAAAGTCTAGACTTTCGACCCTCGCATTCTGACGAAAAATGCCTCAGAATGCGTGGATCTTGTACATATTATTTTTATAAAAGCTACTTGAATTTAGCGAGGAGTCAACTATAAAATTGTAGTTTCAACTGGCGTGAGAGATGCCAGTAAGCCAAAGTCTAGACTTTCGACCCTCGCATTCTGACGAAAAATGCCTTACTGTGGCCGCCATCTTGTCGTGGACCCTAATACTTTTGAGTTTAAGGAGCGACATCTTTTCCTCAGCGTGGGTCTTATGTGTATTATTTCTATAAATGCTACTTGCATATAGCTAGGAGTCAACTATAAAATTGTAGTTTCAACTGGCGTGAGAGATGCCAGTAAGCCAAAGTCTAGACTTTCGACCCTCGCATTCTGACGAAAAATGCCTTACTGTGGCCGCCATCTTGTCGTGGACCCTAATACTTTTGAGTTTAAGGAGCGACATCTTTTCCTCAGCGTGGGTCTTATGTGTATTATTTCTATAAATGCTACTTGCATATAGCTAGGAGTCAACTATAAAATTGTAGTTTCAACTGGCGTGAGAGATGCCAGTAAGCCAAAGTCTAGACTTTCGACCCTCGCATTCTGACGAAAAATGCCTTACTGTGGCCGCCATCTTGTCGTGGACCCTAATACTTTTGAGTTTAAGGAGCGACATCTTTTCCTCAGCGTGGGTCTTATGTGTATTATTTCTATAAATGCTACTTGCATATAGCTAGGAGTCAACTATAAAATTGTAGTTTCAACTGGCGTGAGAGATGCCAGTAAGCCAAAGTCTAGACTTTCGACCCTCGCATTCTGACGAAAAATGCCTTACTGTGGCCGCCATCTTGTCGTGGACCCTAATACTTTTGAGTTTAAGGAGCGACATCTTTTCCTCAGCGTGGGTCTTATGTGTATTATTTCTATAAATGCTACTTGCATATAGCTAGGAGTCAACTATAAAATTGTAGTTTCAACTGGCGTGAGAGATGCCAGTAAGCCAAAGTCTAGACTTTCGACCCTCGCATTCTGACGAAAAATGCCTTACTGTGGCCGCCATCTTGTCGTGGACCCTAATACTTTTGAGTTTAAGGAGCGACATCTTTTCCTCAGCGTGGGTCTTATGTGTATTATTTCTATAAATGCTACTTGCATATAGCTAGGAGTCAACTATAAAATTGTAGTTTCAACTGGCGTGAGAGATGCCAGTAAGCCAAAGTCTAGACTTTCGACCCTCGCATTCTGACGAAAAATGCCTTACTGTGGCCGCCATCTTGTCGTGGACCCTAATACTTTTGAGTTTAAGGAGCGACATCTTTTCCTCAGCGTGGGTCTTATGTGTATTATTTCTATAAATGCTACTTGCATATAGCTAGGAGTCAACTATAAAATTGTAGTTTCAACTGGCGTGAGAGATGCCAGTAAGCCAAAGTCTAGACTTTCGACCCTCGCATTCTGACGAAAAATGCCTTACTGTGGCCGCCATCTTGTCGTGGACCCTAATACTTTTGAGTTTAAGGAGCGACATCTTTTCCTCAGCGTGGGTCTTATGTGTATTATTTCTATAAATGCTACTTGCATATAGCTAGGAGTCAACTATAAAATTGTAGTTTCAACTGGCGTGAGAGATGCCAGTAAGCCAAAGTCTAGACTTTCGACCCTCGCATTCTGACGAAAAATGCCTTACTGTGGCCGCCATCTTGTCGTGGACCCTAATACTTTTGAGTTTAAGGAGCGACATCTTTTCCTCAGCGTGGGTCTTATGTGTATTATTTCTATAAATGCTACTTGCATATAGCTAGGAGTCAACTATAAAATTGTAGTTTCAACTGGCGTGAGAGATGCCAGTAAGCCAAAGTCTAGACTTTCGACCCTCGCATTCTGACGAAAAATGCCTTAGAATGCGTGGATCTTGTACATATTATTTTTATTAAAAGCTACTTGCATATAGCTAGGAGTCAACTATAAAATTGTAGTTTCAACTGGCGTGAGAGAAGCCAGTAAGCCAAAGTCTAGACTTTCGACCCTCGCATTCTGACGAAAAATGCCTTACTGTGGCCGCCATCTTGTCGTGGACCCTAATACTTTTGAGTTTAAGGAGCGACATCTTTTCCTCAGCGTGGGTCTTATGTGTATTATTTCTATAAATGCTACTTGCATATAGCTAGGAGTCAACTATAAAATTGTAGTTTCAACTGGCGTGAGAGATGCCAGTAAGCCAAAGTCTAGACTTTCGACCCTCGCATTCTGACGAAAAATGCCTTACTGTGGCCGCCATCTTGTCGTGGACCCTAATACTTTTGAGTTTAAGGAGCGACATCTTTTCCTCAGCGTGGGTCTTATGTGTATTATTTCTATAAATGCTACTTGCATATAGCTAGGAGTCAACTATAAAATTGTAGTTTCAACTGGCGTGAGAGATGCCAGTAAGCCAAAGTCTAGACTTTCGACCCTCGCATTCTGACGAAAAATGCCTTAGAATGCGTGGATCTTGTACATATTATTTTTATAAATATACTTGAATTTAGCGAGGAGTCAACTATAAAATTGTAGTTGCAACTGGCGTGAGAGAATTTTGTAAGCCAAAGTCTAGACTTTCGACCCTCGCATTCTGACGAAAAATGCCTTACTGTGGCCGCCATCTTGTCGTGGACCCTAATACTTTTGAGTTTAAGGAGCGACATCTTTTCCTCAGCGTGGGTCTTATGTGTATTATTTCTATAAATGCTACTTGCATATAGCTAGGAGTCAACTATAAAATTGTAGTTTCAACTGGCGTGAGAGATGCCAGTAAGCCAAAGTCTAGACTTTCGACCCTCGCATTCTGACGAAAAATGCCTTACTGTGGCCGCCATCTTGTCGTGGACCCTAATACTTTTGAGTTTAAGGAGCGACATCTTTTCCTCAGCGTGGGTCTTATGTGTATTATTTCTATAAATGCTACTTGCATATAGCTAGGAGTCAACTATAAAATTGTAGTTTCAACTGGCGTGAGAGAAGCCAGTAAGCCAAAGTCTAGACTTTCGACCCTCGCATTCTGACGAAAAATGCCTTACTGTGGCCGCCATCTTGTCGTGGACCCTAATACTTTTGAGTTTAAGGAGCGACATCTTTTCCTCAGCGTGGGTCTTATGTGTATTATTTCTATAAATGCTACTTGCATATAGCTAGGAGTCAACTATAAAATTGTAGTTTCAACTGGCGTGAGAGATGCCAGTAAGCCAAAGTCTAGACTTTCGACCCTCGCATTCTGACGAAAAATGCCTTACTGTGGCCGCCATCTTGTCGTGGACCCTAATACTTTTGAGTTTAAGGAGCGACATCTTTTCCTCAGCGTGGGTCTTATGTGTATTATTTCTATAAATGCTACTTGCATATAGCTAGGAGTCAACTATAAAATTGTAGTTTCAACTGGCGTGAGGGATGCCAGTAAGCCAAAGTCTAGACTTTCGACCCTCGCATTCTGACGAAAAATGCCTTACTGTGGCCGCCATCTTGTCGTGGACCCTAATACTTTTGAGTTTAAGGAGCGACATCTTTTCCTCAGCGTGGGTCTTATGTGTATTATTTCTATAAATGCTACTTGCATATAGCTAGGAGTCAACTATAAAATTGTAGTTTCAACTGGCGTGAGAGATGCCAGTAAGCCAAAGTCTAGACTTTCGACCCTCGCATTCTGACGAAAAATGCCTTACTGTGGCCGCCATCTTGTCGTGGACCCTAATACTTTTGAGTTTAAGGAGCGACATCTTTTCCTCAGCGTGGGTCTTATGTGTATTATTTCTATAAATGCTACTTGCATATAGCTAGGAGTCAACTATAAAATTGTAGTTTCAACTGGCGTGAGAGATGCCAGTAAGCCAAAGTCTAGACTTTCGACCCTCGCATTCTGACGAAAAATGCCTTACTGTGGCCGCCATCTTGTCGTGGACCCTAATACTTTTGAGTTTAAGGAGCGACATCTTTTCCTCAGCGTGGGTCTTATGTGTATTATTTCTATAAATGCTACTTGCATATAGCTAGGAGTCAACTATAAAATTGTAGTTTCAACTGGCGTGAGAGATGCCAGTAAGCCAAAGTCTAGACTTTCGACCCTCGCATTCTGCCAGAAAATGCCTCAGAATGCGTGGATCTTGTACATATTATTTTTATAAAAGCTACTTGAATTTAGCGAGGAGTCAACTATAAAATTGTAGTTGCAACTGGCGTGAGAGAATTTTGTAAGCCAAAGTCTAGACTTTCGACCCTCGCATTCTGACGAAAAATGCCTTACTGTGGCCGCCATCTTGTCGTGGACCCTAATACTTTTGAGTTTAAGGAGCGACATCTTTTCCTCAGCGTGGGTCTTATGTGTATTATTTCTATAAATGCTACTTGCATATAGCTAGGAGTCAACTATAAAATTGTAGTTTCAACTGGCGTGAGAGATGCCAGTAAGCCAAAGTCTAGACTTTCGACCCTCGCATTCTGACGAAAAATGCCTTACTGTGGCCGCCATCTTGTCGTGGACCCTAATACTTTTGAGTTTAAGGAGCGACATCTTTTCCTCAGCGTGGGTCTTATGTGTATTATTTCTATAAATGCTACTTGCATATAGCTAGGAGTCAACTATAAAATTGTAGTTTCAACTGGCGTGAGAGATGCCAGTAAGCCAAAGTCTAGACTTTCGACCCTCGCATTCTGACGAAAAATGCCTTACTGTGGCCGCCATCTTGTCGTGGACCCTAATACTTTTGAGTTTAAGGAGCGACATCTTTTCCTCAGCGTGGGTCTTATGTGTATTATTTCTATAAATGCTACTTGCATATAGCTAGGAGTCAACTATAAAATTGTAGTTTCAACTGGCGTGAGAGATGCCAGTAAGCCAAAGTCTAGACTTTCGACCCTCGCATTCTGACGAAAAATGCCTTACTGTGGCCGCCATCTTGTCGTGGACCCTAATACTTTTGAGTTTAAGGAGCGACATCTTTTCCTCAGCGTGGGTCTTATGTGTATTATTTCTATAAATGCTACTTGCATATAGCTAGGAGTCAACTATAAAATTGTAGTTTCAACTGGCGTGAGAGATGCCAGTAAGCCAAAGTCTAGACTTTCGACCCTCGCATTCTGACGAAAAATGCCTTACTGTGGCCGCCATCTTGTCGTGGACCCTAATACTTTTGAGTTTAAGGAGCGACATCTTTTCCTCAGCGTGGGTCTTATGTGTATTATTTCTATAAATGCTACTTGCATATAGCTAGGAGTCAACTATAAAATTGTAGTTTCAACTGGCGTGAGAGATGCCAGTAAGCCAAAGTCTAGACTTTCGACCCTCGCATTCTGACAGAAAATGCCTTACTGTGGCCGCCATCTTGTCGTGGACCCTAATACTTTTGAGTTTAAGGAGCGACATCTTTTCCTCAGCGTGGGTCTTATGTGTATTATTTCTATAAATGCTACTTGCATATAGCTAGGAGTCAACTATAAAATTGTAGTTTCAACTGGCGTGAGAGATGCCAGTAAGCCAAAGTCTAGACTTTCGACCCTCGCATTCTGACGAAAAATGCCTTACTGTGGCCGCCATCTTGTCGTGGACCCTAATACTTTTGAGTTTAAGGAGCGACATCTTTTCCTCAGCGTGGGTCTTATGTGTATTATTTCTATAAATGCTACTTGCATATAGCTAGGAGTCAACTATAAAATTGTAGTTTCAACTGGCGTGAGAGATGCCAGTAAGCCAAAGTCTAGACTTTCGACCCTCGCATTCTGACGAAAAATGCCTTACTGTGGCCGCCATCTTGTCGTGGACCCTAATACTTTTGAGTTTAAGGAGCGACATCTTTTCCTCAGCGTGGGTCTTATGTGTATTATTTCTATAAATGCTACTTGCATATAGCTAGGAGTCAACTATAAAATTGTAGTTTCAACTGGCGTGAGAGATGCCAGTAAGCCAAAGTCTAGACTTTCGACCCTCGCATTCTGACGAAAAATGCCTTACTGTGGCCGCCATCTTGTCGTGGACCCTAATACTTTTGAGTTTAAGGAGCGACATCTTTTCCTCAGCGTGGGTCTTATGTGTATTATTTCTATAAATGCTACTTGCATATAGCTAGGAGTCAACTATAAAATTGTAGTTTCAACTGGCGTGAGAGATGCCAGTAAGCCAAAGTCTAGACTTTCGACCCTCGCATTCTGACGAAAAATGCCTTACTGTGGCCGCCATCTTGTCGTGGACCCTAATACTTTTGAGTTTAAGGAGCGACATCTTTTCCTCAGCGTGGGTCTTATGTGTATTATTTCTATAAATGCTACTTGCATATAGCTAGGAGTCAACTATAAAATTGTAGTTTCAACTGGCGTGAGAGAAGCCAGTAAGCCAAAGTCTAGACTTTCGACCCTCGCATTCTGACGAAAAATGCCTTACTGTGGCCGCCATCTTGTCGTGGACCCTAATACTTTTGAGTTTAAGGAGCGACATCTTTTCCTCAGCGTGGGTCTTATGTGTATTATTTCTATAAATGCTACTTGCATATAGCTAGGAGTCAACTATAAAATTGTAGTTTCAACTGGCGTGAGAGATGCCAGTAAGCCAAAGTCTAGACTTTCGACCCTCGCATTCTGACGAAAAATGCCTTACTGTGGCCGCCATCTTGTCGTGGACCCTAATACTTTTGAGTTTAAGGGCGACATCTTTTCCTCAGCGTGGGTCTTATGTGTATTATTTCTATAAATGCTACTTGCATATAGCTAGGAGTCAACTATAAAATTGTAGTTTCAACTGGCGTGAGAGATGCCAGTAAGCCAAAGTCTAGACTTTCGACCCTCGCATTCTGACGAAAAATGCCTTACTGTGGCCGCCATCTTGTCGTGGACCCTAATACTTTTGAGTTTAAGGAGCGACATCTTTTCCTCAGCGTGGGTCTTATGTGTATTATTTCTATAAATGCTACTTGCATATAGCTAGGAGTCAACTATAAAATTGTAGTTTCAACTGGCGTGAGAGATGCCAGTAAGCCAAAGTCTAGACTTTCGACCCTCGCATTCTGACGAAAAATGCCTTACTGTGGCCGCCATCTTGTCGTGGACCCTAATACTTTTGAGTTTAAGGAGCGACATCTTTTCCTCAGCGTGGGTCTTATGTGTATTATTTCTATAAATGCTACTTGCATATAGCTAGGAGTCAACTATAAAATTGTAGTTTCAACTGGCGTGAGAGATGCCAGTAAGCCAAAGTCTAGACTTTCGACCCTCGCATTCTGACGAAAAATGCCTTACTGTGGCCGCCATCTTGTCGTGGACCCTAATACTTTTGAGTTTAAGGAGCGACATCTTTTCCTCAGCGTGGGTCTTATGTGTATTATTTCTATAAATGCTACTTGCATATAGCTAGGAGTCAACTATAAAATTGTAGTTTCAACTGGCGTGAGAGATGCCAGTAAGCCAAAGTCTAGACTTTCGACCCTCGCATTCTGACGAAAAATGCCTTACTGTGGCCGCCATCTTGTCGTGGACCCTAATACTTTTGAGTTTAAGGAGCGACATCTTTTCCTCAGCGTGGGTCTTATGTGTATTATTTCTATAAATGCTACTTGCATATAGCTAGGAGTCAACTATAAAATTGTAGTTTCAACTGGCGTGAGAGATGCCAGTAAGCCAAAGTCTAGACTTTCGACCCTCGCATTCTGCAGAAAATGCCTCAGAATGCGTGGATCTTGTACTATTATTTTTATAAAAGCTACTTGCATTAGCGAGGAGTCAACTATAAAATTGTAGTTTCAACTGGCGTGAGAGAATGCAGTAAGCCAAAGTCTAGACTTTCGACCCTCGCATTCTGACGAAAAATGCCTTACTGTGGCCGCCATCTTGTCGTGGACCCTAATACTTTTGAGTTTAAGGAGCGACATCTTTTCCTCAGCGTGGGTCTTATGTGTATTATTTCTATAAATGCTACTTGCATATAGCTAGGAGTCAACTATAAAATTGTAGTTTCAACTGGCGTGAGAGATGCCAGTAAGCCAAAGTCTAGACTTTCGACCCTCGCATTCTGACGAAAAATGCCTTACTGTGGCCGCCATCTTGTCGTGGACCCTAATACTTTTGAGTTTAAGGAGCGACATCTTTTCCTCAGCGTGGGTCTTATGTGTATTATTTCTATAAATGCTACTTGCATATAGCTAGGAGTCAACTATAAAATTGTAGTTTCAACTGGCGTGAGGGAAGCCAGTAAGCCAAAGTCTAGACTTTCGACCCTCGCATTCTGACGAAAAATGCCTTACTGTGGCCGCCATCTTGTCGTGGACCCTAATACTTTTGAGTTTAAGGAGCGACATCTTTTCCTCAGCGTGGGTCTTATGTGTATTATTCTATAAATGCTACTTGCATATAGCTAGGAGTCAACTATAAAATTGTAGTTTCAACTGGCGTGAGAGATGCCAGTAAGCCAAAGTCTAGACTTTCGACCCTCGCATTCTGACGAAAAATGCCTTACTGTGGCCGCCATCTTGTCGTGGACCCTAATACTTTTGAGTTTAAGGAGCGACATCTTTTTCCTCAGCGTGGGTCTTATGTGTATTATTTCTATAAATGCTACTTGCATATAGCTAGGAGTCAACTATAAAATTGTAGTTTCAACTGGCGTGAGAGATGCCAGTAAGCCAAAGTCTAGACTTTCGACCCTCGCATTCTGCCAGAAAATGCCTCAGAATGCGTGGATCTTGTACATATTATTTTTATAAAAGCTACTTGAATTTAGCGAGGAGTCAACTATAAAATTGTAGTTGCAACTGGCATATACTGTAAAGGCGTGAGAGAATTTTGTAAGCCAAAGTCTAGACTTTCGACCCTCGCATTCTGACGAAAAATGCCTTACTGTGGCCGCCATCTTGTCGTGGACCCTAATACTTTTGAGTTTAAGGAGCGACATCTTTTCCTCAGCGTGGGTCTTATGTGTATTATTTTTATAAATGCTACTTGCATATAGCTAGGAGTCAACTATAAAATTGTAGTTTCAACTGGCGTGAGAGATGCCAGTAAGCCAAAGTCTAGACTTTCGACCCTCGCATTCTGACGAAAAATGCCTTACTGTGGCCGCCATCTTGTCGTGGACCCTAATACTTTTGAGTTTAAGGAGCGACATCTTTTCCTCAGCGTGGGTCTTATGTGTATTATTTCTATAAATGCTACTTGCATATAGCTAGGAGTCAACTATAAAATTGTAGTTTCAACTGGCGTGAGGAATGCCAGTAAGCCAAAGTCTAGACTTTCGACCCTCGCATTCTGACGAAAAATGCCTTACTGTGGCCGCCATCTTGTCGTGGACCCTAATACTTTTGAGTTTAAGGAGCGACATCTTTTCCTCAGCGTGGGTCTTATGTGTATTATTTCTATAAATGCTACTTGCATATAGCTAGGAGTCAACTATAAAATTGTAGTTTCAACTGGCGTGAGAGAAGCCAGTAAGCCAAAGTCTAGACTTTCGACCCTCGCATTCTGACGAAAAATGCCTTACTGTGGCCGCCATCTTGTCGTGGACCCTAATACTTTTGAGTTTAAGGAGCGACATCTTTTCCTCAGCGTGGGTCTTATGTGTATTATTTCTATAAATGCTACTTGCATATAGCTAGGAGTCAACTATAAAATTGTAGTTTCAACTGGCGTGAGGGAAGCCAGTAAGCCAAAGTCTAGACTTTCGACCCTCGCATTCTGACGAAAAAATGCCTTACTGTGGCCGCCATCTTGTCGTGGACCCTAATACTTTTGAGTTTAAGGAGCGACATCTTTTCCTCAGCGTGGGTCTTATGTGTATTATTTCTATAAATGCTACTTGCATATAGCTAGGAGTCAACTATAAAATTGTAGTTTCAACTGGCGTGAGAGAAGCCAGTAAGCCAAAGTCTAGACTTTCGACCCTCGCATTCTGACGAAAAATGCCTTACTGTGGCCGCCATCTTGTCGTGGACCCTAATACTTTTGAGTTTAAGGGAGCGACATCTTTTCCTCAGCGTGGGTCTTATGTGTATTATTTCTATAAATGCTACTTGCATATAGCTAGGAGTCAACTATAAAATTGTAGTTTCAACTGGCGTGAGAGATGCCAGTAAGCCAAAGTCTAGACTTTCGACCCTCGCATTCTGCCAGAAAATGCCTCAGAATGCGTGGATCTTGTACATTTATTTTATAAAAAGCTACTTGAATTTAGCGAGGAGTCAACTATAAAATTGTAGTTGCAACTGGCGTGAGAGAATTTTGTAAGCCAAAGTCTAGACTTTCGACCCTCGCATTCTGACGAAAAATGCCTTACTGTGGCCGCCATCTTGTCGTGGACCCTAATACTTTTGAGTTTAAGGAGCGACATCTTTTCCTCAGCGTGGGTCTTATGTGTATTATTTTATAAAAGCTACTTGCATATAGCTAGGAGTCAACTATAAAATTGTAGTTACAACTGGCGTGAGAGATGCCAGTAAGCCAAAGTCTAGACTTTCGACCTCGCATTCTGACGAAAAATGCCTTACTGTGGCCGCCATCTTGTCGTGGACCCTAATACTTTTGAGTTTAAGGAGCGACATCTTTTCCTCAGCGTGGGTCTTATGTGTATTATTTTATAAATGCTACTTGCATATAGCTAGGAGTCAACTATAAAATTGTAGTTTCAACTGGCGTGAGAGATGCCAGTAAGCCAAAGTCTAGACTTTCGACCCTCGCATTCTGCCAGAAATGCCTCAGAATGCGTGGATCTTGTACATATTATTTTTATAAAAGCTACTTGAATTAGCGAGGAGTCAACTATAAAATTGTAGTTGCAACTGGCGTGAGAGAATTTTGTAAGCCAAAGTCTAGACTTTCGACCCTCGCATTCTGACGAAAAATGCCTTACTGTGGCCGCCATCTTGTCGTGGACCCTAATACTTTTGAGTTTAAGGAGCGACATCTTTTCCTCAGCGTGGATCTTATGTGTATTATTTTATAAAAGCTACTTGTATATAGCTAGGAGTCAACTATAAAATTGTAGTTACAACTGGCGTGAGAGATGCCAGTAAGCCAAAGTCTAGACTTTCGACCTCGCATTCTGACGAAAAATGCCTTACTGTGGCCGCCATCTTGTCGTGGACCCTAATACTTTTGAGTTTAAGGAGCGACATCTTTTCCTCAGCGTGGGTCTTATGTGTATTATTTCTATAAATGCTACTTGCATATAGCTAGGAGTCAACTATAAAATTGTAGTTTCAACTGGCGTGAGGGAAGCCAGTAAGCCAAAGTCTAGACTTTCGACCCTCGCATTCTGACGAAAAATGCCTTACTGTGGCCGCCATCTTGTCGTGGACCCTAATACTTTTGAGTTTAAGGAGCGACATCTTTTCCTCAGCGTGGGTCTTATGTGTATTATTTCTATAAATGCTACTTGCATATAGCTAGGAGTCAACTATAAAATTGTAGTTTCAACTGGCGTGAGAGATGCCAGTAAGCCAAAGTCTAGACTTTCGACCCTCGCATTCTGACGAAAAATGCCTTACTGTGGCCGCCATCTTGTCGTGGACCCTAATACTTTTGAGTTTAAGGAGCGACATCTTTTCCTCAGCGTGGGTCTTATGTGTATTATTTCTATAAATGCTACTTGCATATAGCTAGGAGTCAACTATAAAATTGTAGTTTCAACTGGCGTGAGGGAAGCCAGTAAGCCAAAGTCTAGACTTTCGACCCTCGCATTCTGCCAGAAAATGCCTCAGAATGCGTGGATCTTGTACATATTATTTTTATAAAAGCTACTTGAATTTAGCGAGGAGTCAACTATAAAATTGTAGTTGCAACTGGCGTGAGAGAATTTTGTAAGCCAAAGTCTAGACTTTCGACCCTCGCATTCTGACGAAAAATGCCTTACTGTGGCCGCCATCTTGTCGTGGACCCTAATACTTTTGAGTTTAAGGAGCGACATCTTTTCCTCAGCGTGGGTCTTATGTGTATTATTTCTATAAATGCTACTTGCATATAGCTAGGAGTCAACTATAAAATTGTAGTTTCAACTGGCGTGAGAGATGCCAGTAAGCCAAAGTCTAGACTTTCGACCCTCGCATTCTGACGAAAAATGCCTTACTGTGGCCGCCATCTTGTCGTGGACCCTAATACTTTTGAGTTTAAGGAGCGACATCTTTTCCTCAGCGTGGGTCTTATGTGTATTATTTCTATAAATGCTACTTGCATATAGCTAGGAGTCAACTATAAAATTGTAGTTTCAACTGGCGTGAGGGAAGCCAGTAAGCCAAAGTCTAGACTTTCGACCCTCGCATTCTGACCAGAAAAATGCCTCAGAATGCGTGGATCTTGTCATATATTTTTTATAAAAGCTACTTGAATTTAGCTAGGAGTCAACTATAAAATTGTAGTTCAACTGGCGTGAGAGATGCCAGTAAGCCAAAGTCTAGACTTTCGACCCTCGCATTCTGCCAGAAAATGCCTCAGAATGCGTGGATCTTGTACATATTATTTTTATAAAGCTACTTGAATTAGCGAGGAGTCAACTATAAAATTGTAGTTTCAACTGGCGTGAGAGAATTTGTAAGCCAAAGTCTAGACTTTCGACCCTCGCATTCTGACGAAAAATGCCTTACTGTGGCCGCCATCTTGTCGTGGACCCTAATACTTTTGAGTTTAAGGAGCGACATCTTTTCCTCAGCGTGGGTCTTATGTGTATTATTTCTATAAATGCTACTTGCATATAGCTAGGAGTCAACTATAAAATTGTAGTTTCAACTGGCGTGAGAGATGCCAGTAAGCCAAAGTCTAGACTTTCGACCCTCGCATTCTGACGAAAAATGCCTTACTGTGGCCGCCATCTTGTCGTGGACCCTAATACTTTTGAGTTTAAGGAGCGACATCTTTTCCTCAGCGTGGGTCTTATGTGTATTATTTCTATAAATGCTACTTGCATATAGCTAGGAGTCAACTATAAAATTGTAGTTTCAACTGGCGTGAGGGAAGCCAGTAAGCCAAAGTCTAGACTTTCGACCCTCGCATTCTGACGAAAAATGCCTTACTGTGGCCGCCATCTTGTCGTGGACCCTAATACTTTTGAGTTTAAGGAGCGACATCTTTTCCTCAGCGTGGGTCTTATGTGTATTATTTCTATAAATGCTACTTGCATATAGCTAGGAGTCAACTATAAAATTGTAGTTTCAACTGGCGTGAGAGAAGCCAGTAAGCCAAAGTCTAGACTTTCGACCCTCGCATTCTGACGAAAAATGCCTTACTGTGGCCGCCATCTTGTCGTGGACCCTAATACTTTTGAGTTTAAGGGGCGACATCTTTTCCTCAGCGTGGGTCTTATGTGTATTATTTCTATAAATGCTACTTGCATATAGCTAGGAGTCAACTATAAAATTGTAGTTTCAACTGGCGTGAGAGAAGCCAGTAAGCCAAAGTCTAGACTTTCGACCCTCGCATTCTGCCAGAAAATGCCTCAGAATGCGTGGATCTTTGTACATAATTATTTTATAAAAGCTACTTGAATTTAGCGAGGAGTCAACTATAAAATTGTAGTTGCAACTGGCGTGAGAGATTTGTAAGCCAAAGTCTAGACTTTCGACCCTCGCATTCTGACGAAAAATGCCTTACTGTGGCCGCCATCTTGTCGTGGACCCTAATACTTTTGAGTTTAAGGAGCGACATCTTTTCCTCAGCGTGGTCTTATGTGTATTATTTCTATAAATGCTACTTGCATATAGCTAGGAGTCAACTATAAAATTGTAGTTTCAACTGGCGTGAGAGATGCCAGTAAGCCAAAGTCTAGACTTTCGACCCTCGCATTCTGACGAAAAATGCCTTACTGTGGCCGCCATCTTGTCGTGGACCCTAATACTTTTGAGTTTAAGGAGCGACATCTTTTCCTCAGCGTGGGTCTTATGTGTATTATTTCTATAAATGCTACTTGCATATAGCTAGGAGTCAACTATAAAATTGTAGTTTCAACTGGCGTGAGAGAAGCCAGTAAGCCAAAGTCTAGACTTTCGACCCTCGCATTCTGCCAGAAAATGCCTCAGAATGCGTGGATCTTGTACAATTATTTTTATAAAAGCTACTTGAATTTAGCGAGGAGTCAACTATAAAATTGTAGTTGCAACTGGCGTGAGAGAATTTTGTAAGCCAAAGTCTAGACTTTCGACCCTCGCATTCTGACGAAAAATGCCTTACTGTGGCCGCCATCTTGTCGTGGACCCTAATACTTTTGAGTTTAAGGAGCGACATCTTTTCCTCAGCGTGGGTCTTATGTGTATTATTTCTATAAATGCTACTTGCATATAGCTAGGAGTCAACTATAAAATTGTAGTTTCAACTGGCGTGAGGGAAGCCAGTAAGCCAAAGTCTAGACTTTCGACCCTCGCATTCTGACGAAAAATGCCTTACTGTGGCCGCCATCTTGTCGTGGACCCTAATACTTTTGAGTTTAAGGAGCGACATCTTTTCCTCAGCGTGGGTCTTATGTGTATTATTTCTATAAATGCTACTTGCATATAGCTAGGAGTCAACTATAAAATTGTAGTTTCAACTGGCGTGAGAGAAGCCAGTAAGCCAAAGTCTAGACTTTCGACCCTCGCATTCTGCCAGAAAATGCCTCAGAATGCGTGGATCTTGACATATATTTTTATAAAAGCTACTTGAATTTAGCGAGGAGTCAACTATAAAATTGTAGTTGCAACTGGCGTGAGAGAATTTGTGTAAGCCAAAGTCTAGACTTTCGACCCTCGCATTCTGACGAAAAATGCCTTACTGTGGCCGCCATCTTGTCGTGGACCCTAATACTTTTGAGTTTAAGGAGCGACATCTTTTCCTCAGCGTGGGTCTTATGTGTATTATTTCTATAAATGCTACTTGCATATAGCTAGGAGTCAACTATAAAATTGTAGTTTCAACTGGCGTGAGAGATGCCAGTAAGCCAAAGTCTAGACTTTCGACCCTCGCATTCTGACGAAAAATGCCTTACTGTGGCCGCCATCTTGTCGTGGACCCTAATACTTTTGAGTTTAAGGAGCGACATCTTTTCCTCAGCGTGGGTCTTATGTGTATTATTTCTATAAATGCTACTTGCATATAGCTAGGAGTCAACTAAAATTGTAGTTTCAACTGGCGTGAGGGAAGCCAGTAAGCCAAAGTCTAGACTTTCGACCCTCGCATTCTGCGCAGAAAATGCCTCAGAATGCGGATCTTGTACATATTATTTTTATAAAAGCTACTTGAATTTAGCGAGGAGTCAACTATAAAATTGTAGTTGCAACTGGCGTGAGAGAATTTTGTAAGCCAAAGTCTAGACTTTCGACCCTCGCATTCTGACGAAAAATGCCTTACTGTGGCCGCCATCTTGTCGTGGACCCTAATACTTTTGAGTTTAAGGAGCGACATCTTTTCCTCAGCGTGGGTCTTATGTGTATTATTTCTATAAATGCTACTTGCATATAGCTAGGAGTCAACTATAAATTGTAGTTACAACTGGCGTGAGAGATGCCAGTAAGCCAAAGTCTAGACTTTCGACCCTCGCATTCTGACGAAAAATGCCTTACTGTGGCCGCCATCTTGTCGTGGACCCTAATACTTTTGAGTTTAAGGAGCGACATCTTTTCCTCAGCGTGGGTCTTATGTGTATTATTTCTATAAAATGCTACTTGCATATAGCTAGGAGTCAACTATAAAATTGTAGTTTCAACTGGCGTGAGAATGCCAGTAAGCCAAAGTCTAGACTTTCGACCCTCGCATTCTGACGAAAAATGCCTTACTGTGGCCGCCATCTTGTCGTGGACCCTAATACTTTTGAGTTTAAGGAGCGACATCTTTTCCTCAGCGTGGGTCTTATGTGTATTATTTCTATAAATGCTACTTGCATATAGCTAGGAGTCAACTATAAAATTGTAGTTTCAACTGGCGTGAGAGATGCCAGTAAGCCAAAGTCTAGACTTTCGACCCTCGCATTCTGCCAGAAAATGCCTCAGAATGCGTGGATCTTGGTACATATTATTTTTATAAAGCTACTTGAATTAGCGAGGAGTCAACTATAAAATGTAGTTGCAACTGGCGTGAGAGAATTTTGTAAGCCAAAGTCTAGACTTTCGACCCTCGCATTCTGACGAAAAATGCCTTACTGTGGCCGCCATCTTGTCGTGGACCCTAATACTTTTGAGTTTAAGGAGCGACATCTTTTCCTCAGCGTGGGTCTTATGTGTATTTTCTATAAATGCTACTTGCATATAGCTAGGAGTCAACTATAAAATTGTAGTTTCAACTGGCGTGAGAGATGCCAGTAAGCCAAAGTCTAGACTTTCGACCCTCGCATTCTGACGAAAAATGCCTTACTGTGGCCGCCATCTTGTCGTGGACCCTAATACTTTTGAGTTTAAGGAGCGACATCTTTTCCTCAGCGTGGGTCTTATGTGTATTATTTCTATAAATGCTACTTGCATATAGCTAGGAGTCAACTATAAAATTGTAGTTTCAACTGGCGTGAGGGAAGCCAGTAAGCCAAAGTCTAGACTTTCGACCCTCGCATTCTGACGAAAAATGCCTTACTGTGGCCGCCATCTTGTCGTGGACCCTAATACTTTTGAGTTTAAGGAGCGACATCTTTTCCTCAGCGTGGGTCTTATGTGTATTATTTCTATAAATGCTACTTGCATATAGCTAGGAGTCAACTATAAAATTGTAGTTTCAACTGGCGTGAGAGAAGCCAGTAAGCCAAAGTCTAGACTTTCGACCCTCGCATTCTGCCAGAAAAATGCCTCAGAATGCGTGGATCTTGTACATATTATTTTTATAAAAGCTACTTGAATTTAGCGAGGAGTCAACTATAAAATTGTAGTTGCAACTGGCGTGAGAGAATTTTGTAAGCCAAAGTCTAGACTTTCGACCCTCGCATTCTGACGAAAAATGCCTTACTGTGGCCGCCATCTTGTCGTGGACCCTAATACTTTGAGTTTAAGGAGCGACATCTTTTCCTCAGCGTGGGTCTTATGTGTATTATTTCTATAAAATGCTACTTGCATATAGCTAGGAGTCAACTATAAAATTGTAGTTTCAACTGGCGTGAGAGATGCCAGTAAGCCAAAGTCTAGACTTTCGACCCTCGCATTCTGACGAAAAATGCCTTACTGTGGCCGCCATCTTGTCGTGGACCCTAATACTTTTGAGTTTAAGGAGCGACATCTTTCCTCAGCGTGGGTCTTATGTGTATTATTTCTATAAATGCTACTTGCATATAGCTAGGAGTCAACTATAAAATTGTAGTTTCAACTGGCGTGAGAGAAGCCAGTAAGCCAAAGTCTAGACTTTCGACCCTCGCATTCTGCCAAAAATGCCTCAGAATGCGTGGATCGTGGTACATATTATTTTTATAAAAGCTACTTGAATTAGCTAGGAGTCAACTATAAAATTGTAGTTTCAACTGGCGTGAGAGAATTTTGTAAGCCAAAGTCTAGACTTTCGACCCTCGCATTCTGACGAAAAATGCCTTACTGTGGCCGCCATCTTGTCGTGGACCCTAATACTTTTGAGTTTAAGGAGCGACATCTTTTCCTCAGCGTGGGTCTTATGTGTATTATTTCTATAAATGCTACTTGCATATAGCTAGGAGTCAACTATAAAATTGTAGTTTCAACTGGCGTGAGAGATGCCAGTAAGCCAAAGTCTAGACTTTCGACCCTCGCATTCTGACGAAAAATGCCTTACTGTGGCCGCCATCTTGTCGTGGACCCTAATACTTTTGAGTTTAAGGGCGACATCTTTTCCCCAGCGTGGGTCTTATGTGTATTATTTCTATAAATGCTACTTGCATATAGCTAGGAGTCAACTATAAAATTGTAGTTTCAACTGGCGTGAGAGATGCCAGTAAGCCAAAGTCTAGACTTTCGACCCTCGCATTCTGCCAGAAAATGCCTCAGAATGCGTGGATCTTGTACATATTTATTTATAAAAGCCTACTTGAATTTAGCTAGGAGTCAACTATAAAATTGTAGTTGCAACTGGCGTGAGAATTTGTAAGCCAA